>NC_056726.1:1997327646-1997332646 GCF_019279795.1 Protopterus annectens | reverse complement strand
TATATATCTCATTATCAAGCCTCATAGGTTTGAACTTCATTACATCACATCCTTTCAACAGATTAACATAATTAGCTACTTAATAATTAATATATTTAGCTTCATAGCTTCTAACGTAATCCAGTAGCTAAAGTGCAAAGTGCAAACTTTAAAAAATGGGTGAAAAAACCTTAAAAAACATTACATCATTAAAACACTATACATTCAAATAAAACACATCAGCATATATCATTTGGATATGAAAACATTAAAAAAAATATATATATATATAAATCTCATGAACACTTGTGTTACAACTCGACACATGCAGATGAGAATAATAATAACACAGGCAAACAAATATTTGCTCACACTGCCTTAAAAAACCTAGATATAGAGGTTTATGACAATATAACTACTAAGTAGATGTTATTTAGTATTTCGCTTTCTACCCTTTAATATTGGTTTTATCGGAATTCTATCGTTTAGACCAGGGCTGATATCTGCCCTGAGTCTTATGATCCATTTAGACTCACATTCCTCGGTATAGTTACATATATCTCCTCCTCTCATAGTCGGTCTGACCACCTGCAACACCATAAACTTAAAATTATGAGAGGTACCTAAGATGCTAACATGTTTAGCTAATGCATTGTATATACATTTAATTCGTATGTTGTATATATGATCTCTTATTCTCTCTCGCAGCTTCCTGTTAGTTTTGCCAACGTAGAATGCATGGCATTCAATACATTGGGCTAAATAAACAATGTTCTCACTCTGACAGGTAGTGTGTGTGTTAAAGTAGAATTTACTTCCAGTCCTGGGATGTGAAAATTCACATTCAGTGCTGACATATTGACATTGCGCACAATCACCACATGGTAACGTATTTGTTCGTGTAGTCCCTTCTAACATAGTTGTTCCTGCCAACGGTCGGTGGCATAACAAGCACTTCAAATTTTTCCTATTTTTAAAGGAATATACAGGATGGGGTCCTACTATCCCTGCTAACTTTTCTTCTAATAACAGCGTCCCCCAATGTTTATTTATAACTTCTTTAATCTTCCCTATATCTGCAGTATAATACAAAGGAATCCTTAGAGGTCCATTCAACACAGGATGTGAAGATACTTCATTCACATTAGTCGCTTCTGAAAAATAAGGAGCTGCTCTAGTCTTTCTTAAACCCTCTGTACTTCCTATTGCCTGGCTAATCTCCCTGTCTGTGTAACGTCGTTGTTTGAATCTAGAAGTTAAATTCCCTATTTCAATCCTATAGCACTCATCCATTGGGTTGAGTCTGGATGCCCTCATGCACTGGCCCTTAAGCACGTTTTCAAACACAAAACGTGGATGCATACTCTCACGATGTAAAATGGTGTTCTTATAACAATCTTTCCTATATATCATAGTATTAAGTAATCCATTATCTAATCTCTCAATATACACATCCAAAAACGATATACTCGTTTGGGAATAAGTAGCTGTAAATTTTAGAAATGTGGTCAGAGAATTAACTTTATCAATAAAAGCTAACAATTTCTCTTCATCTTCCTTCCAAATAAAGAAAAGATTGTCAACAAAACATCTGTAGAAAGGGACCCACAACCTGAATTCATCCAAGGTAAATAAGCAATTCTTCTCCCATTCTCATTATTATTGAGGATGAGCTATTGGCACAAGAAGTGCCCATAGCTACGCCATCTCTCTGTAAATATATGGTGTTACCAAATAAAAAAACATTGTTCTGTAGAACTATTTCTAAGAAAAATGTTAGCAGATCTATATTCCTACTATCTAATTCAGAATATTTGCTCAGATAAGAGTATATCTGACAAATACCTTCTTCACTGGGGATCATCGTGAACAAACTTTTCACATCTAGTGTTACCAAATAAAAGGACTCGTCATATCTTAAATATTTAACGTGATCATAAAGGTCCAAAAGGAACTGTTTCATATCTCTCAAAATAAAACTATTGCATTCAACTATAGGTCTTAACACACTCTCAACATACAGAAAAAGGGCTCAGTGACCCACCCACTTCCTGATACTATCGGGCGCATAGGCGGATCAATCATTGATTTATGAATCTTTGGGAGACCTTGTATCAAGGGTAGCAATGGATTGTCTACCTTTAAGAATTTATAAAGATCCATATCAATATCTAAATTAGTAAGGGACTCATTAAGCATCTGATGTATCATTATCACCCTGGCTTTAACATCATCCATCGTAATAATGGTATAAAATGCTTCCTCACTAAGCATATTATTCATTCTACTGACATAGTCAGCATTGTCCATTAATACAGTGGGTCCTCCCTTATCCGCCTGTTTTATCACCAAATTAGTATCTGAAATTAAACCTGCTAGGACTTTCTTTTGTGTATATGTAATGTTATAATTCTTTTTATCCATTCGTCCTTGGGAGGCAGTTTTCATAATATGTAAGTCATTTTCTACTAACTTAGAAAATGTATCTACTAAAGGATGTAATACAGGTACATATGTACTTCTTGGTTTATATTTTGATTGACACTGAGCATTGGCCTCACCTCCAAAATCAAATTTCAGTTGTATATTGCGGGCAAACAGCTTCACATCTAATACTATATCTGTTAATCTACTACTTACTGTGGGTATAAATGTCAGCCCTTTATTCAAAATTATTTCCTCATCTTTACTAAGAATTTTACTGGAGAGATTTACAATCAACGTCTCTCCATCTGCTCCCACATTTTCTTTAGTGTGGGGCCCGTATGTTCGATGTCTATAGCTTTCCTTTTCTGTCTCCCCCGACTGTATGACCTGTTTCTCCTGTTGGGGAAACGTTGTTCTATAGGGAAAGGGGTACGTAAATTGGTAGTAGATCCCCCTTCAAAAGTATTCACATCCTTTCTTAATGGAACTTTTGCCCTGACAACTTGTTCATTAGAATTATTACTAGGTGACGGCTCCACTAGAACAACGTTGTCATCCAGTAACAATATATGGTGGTGATCATTGGAATCAATTCCTGTTGTTCTACCTACATTGTTCTCCATCTGCTGAATAGGCTGCTCAGCAGCCATTACATCACCTCTATTAACACCTTCATGTGCATTTCTTTCAACAGAGGACACAGTGATATTCGTTCCAACGTTAATTGTGTTAGGATTACCTCTAGGCCAAGTAAATACATGGCCTAGTGAAAAATCTTTAGCGTCCCTCACTATCTTACCCTTTTTCTGTTCTAGTAACTTTTTTTCGTAAATATGCACACTATCCAACAATTTGTCCATTTCAGTCAATAAAAAGTCTGTTGGATACATAGAAAGCATCCGTTCCTGTTGTTGTATAATGTCCCGTCTTAGAACCTCTTCTTCGGCGCTAAAAAATTCATTCATAAGCTTCATGTAACTGAAGCTTAAATCAAGATTTAACTGTTGCCACTTCAATAACAAACTTGGATAAAGATTGCCCGTAGTGGGCATCTTTAAAATACGTAAGCCTCTAGGCACAATCTTTTTGGCCAAACATACCTCGAAATGTTGGCGTTGAAGCTGCCAGCGCTTCAGTTTAAGAAAATCCAATTCCAGTTTATTGATATCTCTGGTCATATCCATGATAGTCGCCCTCATTGCGTCGCATTCGCCATCGTCAACCTTCGGTTCGAACGACATCAAGGCATTCGGTCCCCCATCCACACAATGGTGGAAACGCATCCACTTCCGCTCATCAGTTGTTGTACCCGGAACTGTATATGGAAGTTCAATGTCATTCATTCAACTTGGTGTATTTGTTATTCTTGTATTATTCGCCATGTCAGACCGGTGGAGTAAGAATGAGATATAAATAAATAGTAATATAGCGACACACCACCGGGCAATGAAAACTTCTGTGTCAAAATATATAACTGTCTCGTAAAACCAAAGCACAGCCACAGTCGTTACCACAGCTCCCAATTTATTAAGAGGATCTTCTCGATGGGTGCTAGAACTGATAGCCAAGACTGGTTCCAGCTCCTGAATAAGAAGCAAAAATAAATTTCCAAGATAAAAAAAGAAAATCCAAGCTAATATGCAGAAAAATATATATAGAGAAACGTTTATTCAGCAACAGTTAGCGCTTTCACCCATCGGCTTCATCAGACTTGTGTTTAAAAAATCAAACCTATTGCACACACACACACACACACATACATATATATATATATATATATATATATATATATATATATATATATATATATATACACATACATATATATATATATATATATATATATATATATATATATATATATATATATATATATATATATATATATATATATATATATATATAGACACATACATATATATATATAGACACATACATATATATATATATATATATATATATATATATATATATATATATACATATATATATATATATATATATATATATTAATAATTTAAATTTACCATATTTTAACATATATAAAAAACCTAAATAAATTTAATTTTAAACACCAAAATAAAAATTATATTAACAAAAAAAAAATTATATAATTTTTTAATACCAAAAAATTTTTAATAAAAACCCAAAATTTAAAATTTTGTTTTAATATAAGGGTTTTTTGTTTTTAAAAAAAATAATATTTTTAAAGTGGGTTTGGTTTTTTTTTTTGGGGGATTATTAATTAATAATATTTTTTTTAAATTTAAAAAATTTTTTTTAAAAAAAAAAAAAAAAAAAAAAAAAAAAAAAAAAAAAAAAAAAAAAAAAAAAAAAAAAAAAAAAAAAAAAAAAAAAAAAAAAAAAAAAAAAAAATTTTTTTTTTTTTTTTTTTTTTTTTTTTTTTTTTTTTTTTTTTTTTTTTTTTTTTTTTTTTTTTTTTTTTTTTTTAAAGAGTTCAAAAATTCCCGGAAAAAAAACCTTTTTGGGGAAAATTTGGGTTTCCCAAAAGTTCAGCAGTAATTGCCCCATCCTAAGTTTCCTTTTAGCCCCCCAAAAAAAAATTTTTTTTCCCCCAATCACCAAAAAATTTT
>NC_056726.1:1997233501-1997236709 GCF_019279795.1 Protopterus annectens | reverse complement strand
CCTCTTCTCAGGCACGGGCAACTCAGAAGGAACTCCCGAATCCACAAACGAGCCCAACGAGGGCCCAGGACGACCCATCAGTGAGAGGCTCACCCAGGGACTACAACTACCTAGCAGGCTATCCGACACAGCCTCAGCCTTTCCCAGGAGCCCCAACAATACAAACGGTGTCCCACCGGGCCCCTTCACACAGGGAGCAGCACAAAACCACCAACAGAGCCCCCCACAGGCAGGGAGCTCTTCACAGCCCTTACCACCGGGTAGACGAATTGACGACATCCAACAGTTCTTACTACCACAGGCCAGCGTCAACCCTTTCATGCACCCTGGCGGGACTTCCATAAGGCAAAATGATGAACCAGAAACCAACCGATCATCTAACGCATGCAGGGATCTCATTTTTGAGCTTGAAAGGAAGCTCATGCTTTTCAAAAATATTGAATACGACATCTACTTCCTTAAAACCTGTGTACACCATCAGATAGTCCCACAGGGACTCAGACATTACAGGTTCCCTAACGGCATAACCAGGAGCTCCGAAATCTTTAACAACCTGGTCAAACTGTTCAATGACACAGGGTTAGCCACCCTTAACCTCCTCATCAACCACAACGAAGCCAGGTTGGATATCTTGAGGAATGAACTACAAGCTTTACAAGATTCCGTGCTTGGGCACCAAGACTTTGATTCCCTCAGGCACCTATTCGACAGAATAGCGCCTAAAATCACTAGGCATGTGGCCACCCTGGTGTTCCGCAAACAAAAGAAACTCGACAGGGACCTCAAACAGTACCAACTGAACTGTGCATACCTACTGAATGGAGAAAGGGCACCCAGAAGCTACTTAACGCGAACACCGCAAGGACCCGAACCAAGAGCAGGCGCTATCCCAGAGGCACCACGTGTTCCACCACCCCCTCCACCTCCACTAGTCCCCCCCAGAGGTTTGGAACCCCCTCCGGGCTTTGCCCCCAACGCACCAGGGGCCCTTAACTATCAACCAGCACCGTTAATGGAACCCTACCACATGGGATCCTTGGACGCAGGAGAGCAGCATTTTTTATGGCAAGGCAACGAGGCGAGACCCAGAAGAGGAGGGAGAGGACACAGGAGGAGCAGAGGCAACAACAGATTCCACTGGACAGGGGACCGCATGACCACGCGGAGCATGGCCATGGGACCATACTAAGCGCCCCATCCACGGGCACAGAGGCTCAAGTGTTCAACCTAACCAACATCAACCTCTCCTCTGAACAACTCTCCTTGCTAGCTAAAGGCTTCACCTTCATTCCCGCGCAAAGGGCGGACGTTACCAACACCATTCTGGATTTGCGGCTCTACACAAGAAAACTAAACCTCAAAGTGTTTTTCGCGGATGAGTCAGGTGAGGATAACAGCCAAACCACCCTGACCAACACAGGAGAGCAACTTAGACCTCTGAAAAAGAAAAGCCTGTTCACTCCGACACTCAACAGCAGCCTGCTCACATACCAGAGGGTGTGCGAGTTCGAGTTGAGAGAAGTGTTAAACCAGCCCAGCAAAGACAAGTGGTTCAACTTGGACTGGAAAGAAAAAAGAGCCCTACAGGACCTAAGTCGGGATCCGAACCTTAGAGTCATGAAGGCAGACAAGGGCACGGGGTTGGTACTGATGGATCAATCCTCCTATACGGACAAAATACAACAGATCCTCAACGATCGTGAATTCTACCAACCAGTATCAATCGAGGAAGTGCACAGAAGCCTCAAAACCATAGACAGACTGTTGGAAGTACTGGAGACAAACGGCTTAATCTCCCTTGAGGAGCTCTCCTTTATGCAAGTACACTGCCCCAAATTAGGCAGGGCATTTGGAATCCCTAAAGTGCACAAGAACCCGACTGATCCCCCCTTCAGGCTTATCATATCCAGCAAGAAAACGAAAACCGAATATATCTCTGAGTACCTAGATAGAGCTTTCAACCCCTTGGTTCAGAAATCCCAGTTCTACACCCAGGACTCCTGGGATTTCCTCAACGAACTGCACCGAAGCAGCGACAACTACACAGACTGCACCCTAGTGACCCTGGACATAGTGGCACTATACACAAATATCCCTCACCTGGAAGGAACCAAAGCAGTTGAGCTCTTCCTACTTAAATACGTGAACTGGGATAACTCCAAGGTTGAAACCCTTATGAGCCTTACAACAGCGGTCCTCAAAAATAACTTTTTAACTTTGGTAACAGCAACTTTAAACAAATTAAGGGAGTTGCCATGGGCTCCAAGATGGCCCCCGCGTTTGCAAATCTAGTACTTTGCACGTGGGAGCTAGAGACCCTCACCAAGCTGGAGGGATACAAACAAGTCGTGCTGTACCGACGCTTCATAGACGATATAGTATTCATCTGGAAAGGGTCCAGGACTGAGGTACAAACATTCATAGGGAGATTAACGACAGTATCCCCTATTTGCAGTTTGAGGTGTCAGGATGCGGCGACAGCATCAACTTTCTGGACACCAAGATAACGCTGGACACGAGCACCGGACAACTAGTGTCCACCATACATAGAAAAGACACCTACAGGAACAATTTTTTGGAATATAGCAGCCAGCACCCGTTTTTCATGAAGAAAAACGTGGTGAGAGGGCAGTTCATCCGTCTTTCCAGGCTAATATCCGAAGACGCCATGTTCCACTCTGAGTGCAGGTTCCTTTCTGACCTATTCCTCAAAAGGAGCTATCCCAGACTCCTGGTTAGAAACATAGAAAGAGAGATCACGGAACTCAGGAAAACCAGATTTAGACCGATCTTAAAATATGGGTTCACTCCCAAGCAACCAGCAATACCCATGGACAACACGTTGGACAGAACGAGCAGCTTCCCCATACCCATTAGTAGGGACATGGGGGCCATCAAGGACATTCTAATATCCAACTGGAACATAATTAGAGCTGATAGTGGTCTCAGCGACACTCTCGGTCAAGGTCCCAACTTCTCATACAAAAGAACCAGGACCCTGAGGAGCACCTTTGAAAAGGAAAGGGACCCTGACCATCCCCCTGAGATCTCGGCCCCTGAAATCGGGATGTTCAACTGTGGGCGGTGTGTAGTATGCCCGCATATCTTAATTGGTACAGGTCACCGATTTAAACACAACAATTTCTTGGTGACCCACAAGAAACACTTTGACTGCCACTCGGAGTTTATTGTGTACGCTGCTACCTGC
>NC_056726.1:1997121001-1997226001 GCF_019279795.1 Protopterus annectens | reverse complement strand
GACAGAGGTATATATAATACATTACACAGTTACACGCAGCTTACTGGATAGGCAAGCTTTCTCTTTCTACCAAACAAAAACTGTGTAATATACCTTCAAACACACTGCATAACAGCAAAACTCAATGGCTGTTGACATAGCTCTTCTGAGATTAATCCAATGTCTCTTACTGTACAAACTGCAAAAAAGAAGACTTAGCTAAGCTAGAATCTTCACTTTGTACTACATTAAACCTCCTGTAGTGGAAGCCCATGAGATATATGCAAATGGACCCTTAAGGACATGCCAGTGTTTCAGCTACATGGCTTCTAAATGCTTATGATTTTTTAATTTTTACATCTTTATGACTACATATTCAGGTCCTAAAACCAAACCCTAGTAGCTGTAGACATGCCATGTTTTGGTCTTTTTCTGACTTCATCTGTAAAACATAAGTGGATTGTTTGGCTATACTTTAGAAACACAGAGCTTAAAATCTTTCCTGATGTCCATAATCATTAGGATAACTGCAAAACATCCGAAATAGCATCCAAATCAAAGGGTAGAAAGTCACATATTTCATGGGTCATGAAGCTAGTCATATGGAGTCAGGCCATATGCCTCATTGTGATTTCTGAGCCTGCTGATCAGCCACTACTTTGTGTGGCAAATGCATGGAGACTGAGGTAACTGGCCTCCAACTGTTTACACAGATCACCATTAAGCAGCTGCTTCAGAGTTTATTGAGAGTCTTAATCTATTATGTCCCTCTGAAACCTGACTACATGCAGCAAGTAGATCATAACTCTGATGGAAAAGAGGCTTGACAAGTAGACCCATTTCCCAATCTATTCACCATCCAGAAATCCTTGTTCAGTAGCATCTTTTGGGATCTTGTGTTTGTTGATCACTAAAACCACAATGTAGTCCACAAGAGGTCCCTTACTCCACTGAGGACTATCCTTTGGGGGGGTGGGTGCAACACTGTCTGGTTTTCTGTTTATCAGTTCTACAAAAAGAAGTTATGTAGTCACCATGACGTTCCATGTGAGTTGTTCATCTCACCTTCATTCTTACAGATGGGTTTGGAGCCAATCCTCGGCTCCGACTCGGCCTTTTACAAAGCTCAAGGTCTTCAGATAGCTCGAGGCCAAGTCCCTATCACATGATGCACCATGAGTTACCTCAGATCTTGTTTGCTGCGTCTAATAATACCATATGCCATTCTATTACTCTTTAGGAGAAAACCTATCGAAAGATTGAGCAACCAGGATAAGCTAGTATCTCGGTCCTCGAAAAACCCTGGAGGGGGCAGGAGAGTGGGAAGCAAGAATGAAGGCGAGATGAACAACTCACATGGAACGTTATGGTGAGTACATAACTTCTTTATGTGAAGTTGTTCTATCTCGCCGTTCATTCTTAAAGATGAGTAGCATCCCAAGCATGATCTTTCTCGGGTGGCTCACTGGAGTACGTTTTTCAGGACAGTAGACCCAAATGAAGTCCTGTCTCTGGAGGCCTTGTCAACTTTGTAATGAGTAATAAAGGTACGAGGTCTTGACCAAGTGGCTGCTGCATAAATGCTGTCTATAGGAAGCCTGGCAGAAAAGGCAGAAGATGTAGACACTGCTCTAGTAGAATGAGCCTTAATTTTGTGTTGCAAAGGTAGATTAGCAGCTGAATAAGTAAATGTGATACAATCAGATAACCATTTAGACAGTGTTGTTTTTGCCAGTGGCATACCTTTTTTGGAATCTGAAAAAGAAACGAAAAGCTGTTCTGATTTTCTGAACTCTTTTGTTCTATCAAGCTAATATCTGAGCTGTCCATGAACATCAAGCTTGTGTAGCATATACTCTAAGTTGTTGGTATGTTTGGGAAAGAACACTGGCAAATCTATGATCTGGTTAAGGTTAGTTTCAGTACAAACTGGGTAGAAATGACAGATTTGTTCACAGGGGCACTCTATCAGCATGGAAAATCAAATAAGGAGGCTTTATCGACAAGGCCTGAAGCACTGATACTCTATGGGCAGAAGTGATGGCTACTAAAAAGATAGTCTTCCATGACAAATATTTCAAACCACATGAGGAAGCTGGTTCGAAAGGTGGGAGAATAATGTCAAAGCATAAAATTAAGATTCCATGGGGTATAAGGGGATTTCACAGGTGGTCTGAGATGAAAGGTCCCTTTGAGAAAGGCTTTGGATAGTTTGTGTGACATTATGTTTAATCCTTCAAATCCTAGGTGAAAATTAGAGATAGCGGCAAGTTGTACCCTAACTGCTGCTGCTCCTTTATTAAAAAGCAGTCAAAAACTCTAATATGGAGGAAATAGGGGCTTGGTAGGAAGCAATATTATTTTGAGAAGCCCATATAGAAAATCTTCTCTATTTGCTAAGGTGTAGCTTCCTAGTCGAGGACTTATGAGAATATATCAATATATGTTGCGTTTCGTTTGAGAGGTTATGGAACCTGGCTATGTTGGGAATTGGAGCAGCCAAGCTGTCAATTTGAGGGACTGAAGAGATGGATGAAGAGCTCCCAACAAATGCGTGAGAAGGTCTGGAACTGGGTCCAGAAGGCAAGGCTCTCAGAACAGATGAAGTCGAAGGAAGGGTAACCAAATCTGACGAGGCCAATGAGGGGCTATTACAATGATGGTCCTTCCCAGGGCTTTTCCTTTCTGCAATACATTGGGTATCAAGGGAATTGGTGGGAATGCATAGAGGAGACCCGGAGGCCAATCGTGTACGAGTGTGCTCCTTGGGGCTTCTCTCAGAGGAGGAATCAGGACAAAGTAGCTTCTGCATTTTGTGTTCATGTGTTGGCAAAAAGGTCGCAGCAAGGCTGGCCCCATTTGCGGGAAATTCTCTCCGCTATCTCTTTTTTGAAAGACCACTTGTGAGGCAACAAAATTGCTCTGCTCAATTTGTCTATCACGTTGGATTTCCCCAGTATGTGCATTGTTAACAAAGTGCTGGGTGGATGTAGTCTACTGCCATACTCTTACGGCCTCACCACAAAGGGGATAGGACCTGGCTTCTCCTTGTTTGTTCAAGTATCAGACCACCGACATGTTGTCCGTCTGAATCACAATTGTTCCCAGAGGAAGAGAGTCCTGGAAGTACTGCAACACCAGAAGTACCGCTCTCCCGGACATGGATATGCAGATGTGTCTCCTGTTCTGTCCATGTGCCTTGGGCTGTTCTTCCCTGAAAATGCCCCCCCCCCACACCCTATCAGGGAAGCGTCCATGGTCACCATGGCCACTGGTGAGGGTAGGATAAAAGGACAACCAATCATTACATGAAGAGAAGTCAACCACCACTGAAGATCCTTTTTGCATGAGTTTGTGATCATTATGAGATGAGACACTGGAAGCTCTTGGTAAGGCCATTGAGTGAATAACAGCCATTGCAGGATCCGCATGTGCATGTGACCCAACGGTATCGCTAGTATTGCAGCTGCCATCATGCCTACCAATTTTAGCACTTCTGATGCTGGAGCCTTGTCTTTGGATATGATATTGAGGACCTGCTGATGAAGAAGTAAAACTCTTTCTGTTGGAAGTCTCAGTGGTTGTGGTGGTGTCCATTTCTGCTCTGATAGAAATATGTTGCAATGGTGAAAAGGCAGATTTTTCTGAATTTACTGTAATTCCCAGATGATTACAGAGATAAAGCGTGGTGTCCCTGGCTTGTATTAGCTGATGCCTGGTGGTGGCATTGAGGAGCCAATCTAGGTATGGAAATAACTGGAATCCTAAACGCCTCAGGTGAGCCATGACCACTGCCATACATGTGGTGAACACTCTGGGGACTGTAGTGAAACCAAAGGGCAGGGCTCAAAACTGGTAATGACTGGCTCCCAGCCAGAAGCGTAGATGATCCCTGGATGATCTGGTCAATTTTATATGGTAGTACGCATCCTGTAGATCTATCGAGCACATTGAATTGGCTTTCCCTAAGAAGGGAAGTATAGACTGAAGCGTGACCATCTGGAACTTCTCTTTCTTGACAGATCTGTTTAGTCTGCTGAGGTCCAAAATAGGTCTCCAGTCCCCTGTCTTTCTTTGAACTAAAAAGAAACTTGAGTAAGTTCTGGATCCTGTTAGGTCTGCTGGGACTGGTTGGATGACTTTCTTAGCAACGTTTGGACCTCTACTGTTGCTTGTTCCCTGTAACTGGGTGGAACGTCCGGGATTTTTGTTATCAATGGAGGGGGAGTGGCAAATGGAATTAAATATCCTCTGGAAACTATACATTGTACCCAGTTGTCGTTTGATATTTTGAGCCAGGAGTCTGGATACAAAGATATGTGACCCCTGACTGCCTCTAGAGCAGGACAGTCGGGCCTCCTTTCAGCAGCACTGGTAGGGCTTCCCAAAGAATTAGTCTGTGTTGCCCTGGTTTTGTGGAGCCCCTGTGCAGCGAGGGTGGCGTCTTCCATTATTGCCCCCTCCTCTGCCTCTAGAGGGGGGCTCACCACGTGTGCCCAGAAAGGCTCCTTGGGCTTTTAGGAACCATATCTTTCCTCCCTTTTGACCCTTTGGGTAGGGTCTGGTAGGGGTGGAAAAACAGACTCCGACGGCAGACAGTCTTTCCTTCCTGCTCACACCTGGTCAAAGTTTCCTTAACTTTGGGCCCGAAAAGGGACTAGCCATCAAAAGGGGTGCTGACAAAGGATGACTTAAAGGGCTCCATGAAGGAACATGAGCACATCCAGGAATGTCTCCTGAGAGCAATTTCTGTACCTGCTGCCCTACTCATTCCATCAGCTGCATAAGAAATGAGATGCATGAATGAGTTCACTATGGAACTGAGGGTAGCAAGCTGAGAGATGACTTTGTCAGAAGCTCCTGCAGCTACTGTACCCTGAAGAGTATCTCAAAGCTCTTTTAGGAGATCTCTTTGCAGTCTCGTAAAATGAGTGAGATAGTTCAGTGAACGCAAGGCAAAAGTCGCTGAACTGTACGTGCGCTTCCCATATCTATCCATGATCCTAGAATCCCTGTTATGAGGATGGATATAGGAAGAAGTTTGTGACAACTCTTTTTTGCTGGCTGCCGCCACCACCATGACATCAACTGGCACTCCCTTACTAAGAAAAGACTTTTCCTGGGGGCAGAAATAAATTTATTGGGCCTCCTAAGGACAGGCTCCATGGTGTCCAGAAACTCCCATGCCCTTCGTGAGACCAGCTCCATGAGCTCATTGAAGGGTGGAGACACCCAAGAGGTGGAGGGTTGAGACCCAAAAGCCTTCAGGAGAACAGACTCATCTTCAGTAGGGCTGGTGGACTGCCAACCACCCCTCTGCCTAAGGATTTCTAATATCTCAGCAAATGAGACATCTTCAGAGGGGGATCATGGGGACCATTCAGATTCATGTAAGTCGGTGTCTGACATGAGACTCCTGTAGGGAGTCTAGATGCTTCCTCTTACAGATTCTCTTCCTTGGAACCTCATCAGTGAGAACTTCTGGTGAAGTCTCAGAAGAGCAGGGGCCACCCAGTGGGGCTTCCTGAGGCTCAGGGTCTCTACGCTTCAACAGGATCTGTGAGGCAGAAATGGACACAGGTGCTTTTGGGGAGGAGGAAGTTGAGCCTGACGTTGTAGATGTTTTGGAATACATCTCATCGAAGCAGAGGTGCCTTTGAAGCCATGAGGAGAGTGAAGGGACCACTCGATTCGAGGAAACCATTGATCCTCTCGGCACCGGGACAGTGGGCTCTGAACCAGAGGTAGAAGCTAAGCTCATCAAAGTCGAAGCCCCGAGAGGCAACCAACAAGTCAGTCCGTCTATCCTCCCCAGACCCGACTGGAGAGTGTCGGCTCCTAGACTCCTTGATCGGCGCTGAGGAAGTCCGAGTACACAGAACTGATAGCACTGGAACAGCCATCAGTTCCGAAAGCTCAACAACCATCAGGTCTGACTCCTCCAGCTCCAAAGGACTGGTATGGCTCAGAGGAGGAAATTAAGTTGATGGCAAGGCAGTCTTCAGTTCCAAAACCGCTTGGGTCGGAGCCGATAAAACTTTCGCAAGCTCCGGTGCCTGTAGCAACTTCTGCATTACATGATCCATATCCAAACTGGAAAGGCTGATCGAGGACCGAGATGAATGGATGGAAGGAGGCACTGATTGAAGTATTGGAGATTTTAGTACCTCTGATACCGGTTCCAGGACTGGGGACTGGCTCCAAAAACACAAGATGGTTGGCTCCGAGGGCTGTAGAGCCGATGTTGATGGTTTCTGGGATTTTTTAACTTCCAAAGAAGCAGAAGCCTTGGAAGACTTGAATACTTACTAGACTTATCCTGGTCACTCAAAGCTTCCTGAAAGGATGGTTTCAGCAGTCCCCTATCTATAAGCTTTCTCTCCTGAAGAACTCTAGAAAAGGAATGGCAAATGGAGCAGCTTTCCTGTAGGTGCAAGGCTCCAAGACAATACATGCAATTTACCTGGCTGTTGCAGACATTTTCTTTCCACATTTTGAACACTTTTTAAAGCCTGACTTGGGATGCTTATCGCTATTCCGGTCAGCCATAATCAATTATACAGTATCTAGAAAAAAACTACAGTACTGTTAAAGGACTAGACACACCCAAAACTAGTTAAATAAGCCCTAAACAACTATGGGCTAAATATGCTGTGACTAAACTGTCACTATGAAAATACGCACACACACTATCTAATCAAACTACTCTAAATAAGCTATATATATATAAATATATATATATATATATATATATATATATATATATATATATATATATGGGTCTATATGACTACATCGACATGCCATAAGATCGACATCCACTATGTCGACACGAAAACACCAACAAAGCACATTACCGAAAGTTCAAAAATCCGACAGTCACTTGTCCGACAACTGCAAATTAAACATCCGAAAACAGTGTGCTACATACTACACTCCCATGGTAGCATCAAATTGTCGAATTACGCTAACATAAAACACATAATACAAACAGAGCCTCAACACGGCAGGAAACAAATACTATACTTTGCAGAACGTACTATTTCCATTTCAAAGTGCCTTGTCATACCATATTCTAACGTACTACTTCCATTTCAAAGTCCGTTGCGATACCATATGTCTTCGCTGCAGAGGACATATCGCTCTGAGTAACGCAACTATGTAGGTTGTAGAATTACTTTCCATTTGCTAACTACCTCATCGTGTTTATTTACTGTGTATTACTTTAACACAGTTTTATTTTGTGCTAATGCACTTTGCTTTCTGTCGAACAAGTGACTTTCTACTATTTAAAGCGACAGAAAGCAAAGTGCATGAGCACAACATAAAAGTATGTTAAAGTAATAAACAGTGCATAAACACGTGTAGGTAGTTAGCATATAGAAAGTGATTTTACAAATTAAATAATCGCGTTATTCAGAGCGATTTGTACTCTGCATCGAAGAAATATGGTATGGCAAGACACTTTGCAATGAAAGTACTACGTTCTGCAAAGTATAGTATTTGTTTCCTGTCGTGTTGAGGTTCTGTTTGTATTATGTGTTTTATGTTACCGTAATTCGACAGATTGACGCTACCATGGGAGTGTAGTATGTAGCACACTGTTTTCAGATGTTTAATTTGCAGTTGTCGGACAAGTGACTGTCGGATTTTTGAACTTTCGGTAATGTGCTTTGTCGGTGTTTTCGTGTCGACATAGTGGATGTCGATCTTATGGCATGTCGATGTAGTCATATAGACCCCTATATATATATATATATATAAAATACCAGATACTGTGACTAAACTGTCACTGTTCAAAAGCACACAAACACACAATAACTACTTATTTAAACTATCTAAATATAACAGGCCTATTGGAAAAATCGAAGGCCAAAAGCTATAATAATGAAAAGGCACACCAAAGGGAAAGGGAATATCACTATAAGCTATAAAAGCTATAATAATTAAAGATCAACTCTAATGGTAGAGAAAAAACACTACTAGTTAGATAATATTAGAATAAGAAAAACTGTACTGGCCCGAGCTAAGCAAGGAACCTCCAATCTATTGCAGCGGCAAACTAGATCTGAGGTAACAAGGTGCATCATGGGATAGGGACTTGACCTCGAGCTATCTGAAGATGTCGAGCTTTGTGGAAGGCCGACTCAGAGCCGAGGATCAGCTCCAAACCCATCTGTAAGAATGAATAGGGAGAGGTTTCCTGCACTTGAGTTTGTCTGGTCAGGGGACCACCCTGCCTGCTGCTGTATAGACTTGTATGTTTCTTGCAATATCTCTTCCACTAAGGAGGTGGAATCTATGTAAAATGATCTTCTCTGTCTCATCATTGAAAGAATTTCACTAAATCTGGAGTCCTTTGGAGGAGTTTGGGGTGAAGCCCCCCCCCCTTCATCAAGATCTTTGTCTGGGGAGGGGGACTCTAACTGGAAGTCTATGTGCTTCTTCTTGCACAGCATTTTCCACGGTGGCCTTGGACAGCATTTGTCCAGGTTCTCCACTGGAGAAAAAAACACAGACCTGGGGTGACTCCTGTGTGCCTCTAGTCCTCTGTCTTGGAATGGATGAATAGCTTAAGGGCTTTGCTTCAACAATGTAAGAGCATGGAACTGGAAGAGCAGGTGCCTAGTCTTTATGGAAGATCTAAGTAGATCATCTCTATGCAGAAAATTCTGTCGAGTTGCCTTGGACTGAAATCATCAGTACCAACCACATCAGCACCAACACAGGAATGTTGGTACTGACCATTGACATTGACAATTCCAATGCCCAGTTTACCAAGATGGACTTTGGCACCAAAGAATCGAGAACAGATAGTGTCTATACTAAAATGTATCCTGAAAGTGAGTCAGTATCAGCATCAGGCCTTGGCTCCATTCTTTTCTGCCCTAGTAATAGTTATCATTGACACTTATGGGCCTGATTCCACCATTGGTACAAATAGCATTGATACTGAGGAAATCACATCCAGTAGTACTGAGGACATTGACACAAGGACTGTTACCAGTCTTGATGCTGAAAATAAGCCCTGGTAGGAACTAACTTGAAATGGGCTTGGGCTTATTATTATTTATTATTTATTTACTTATTTGCATTTGTTTACTGGGAAAGTCCACTGGGCGAGAAGTGCCCATTTTCAGTGGAAGCCTGGGGAGAAAAGCTCCACAATGATGTATGCAATACATGTATTACATTAAAACTCAATTGGCTAATACAACAAGTTTTTAAACAAAGTAAACAAAGTCTTAAACAAAATGAGAAAGCAATGCAGCTGTACATAAATCTATCTACAGACAGTACATTGTTGTATTACCATGTTTTCATCTTATCCCAATCCAACTGGGCGGGGCTCTGGAGCAACCTGTATGAGCAGAAGGATGCTGCAGATCTGGGACAAAGTGAAATAAACCTGGATAACTGCTGCTCTGAGTACAAACAACCTATTCTTCTCCATGGAGTGCAGTTGGATGGCACTGAAGCCTCTTGTTTAACTGGGGAGGCTGGCCATGAATGAGTGGTCAATGAAGAAGGTCGTGATCTAAGAAATTATGAAACAACTACACTTGGAATCTTAGCCACAGACAGTTTCTCCAGGAGAGGGGTTTCTAATTCTTCCAGTCTTCTTTTTCTGGTCTGTCATATCTGTCTTTATCAGACTTTTCAGATGTTTTATTATCAGACTTATCCGTTTCTTTCTCTCTTTAGATGGGCCCAGTTTCAAAAGTCTCTTCAGGCTAACTTATTTCAACAATCCAGGAGGGTCCTACAACTGATTTTTTTACATATACGACATGACACAAAGTTTGTATGCATCTTGTCATGAATTTTGTGCATGCATTGTTTGCATTTACAGAAATCAAAAACCCTATCCTTGTACATGATAAGAGGGAGCACAGGTAAAAAAACACATTCCAAAATAATATCATTGTATGGAGAACCAGTAGAAGCCAATGTTATCTAACTTCTACAAATAGGAGGACGAAGAGTGAGAAGGAAACAAACATTTTTTTTATTTTAAAAAGGACAAGAAAGGGAGTAAGATTTGTATGGGAAGTTTTAGAAAAAAGGTATGAAACTGAGAAAATTGACACTAAAAAAGGACTCTAAACTATGTGAATATTTTGAATATAAACTGTCCACTTATCTGACCAAACAACTGAAAAAATCTCTTTAAAGCTCAATATAGTATGGAGGTTATTGAAGTCCTTGATGGAAATGAGATTTCATGGGCTATCACAGGGCATGGGCATTATAGAAAAATGGAGGAACTTGAGCTTTCTGACAATGTGAAAGGTGCCTTGGTTGACATGTCCATCCATTCCAGTGTATGGACAGGACCAACTTAAATCTTTTATTAAATGCAACATTAACTATGAGAAATACCTTTGTAAAAAAAGTATGTTTTACTTTTGTTTTTGAGAAGTGTTCCTGCAAGTAAACAGATTTATAATTTATGTAACAGTGAAGTTTGCAGTTGGAACATCTGTCTGAGGATTATATTTGTTATCTCAATTTATACACATTTTGGCAGCCCAAAACAAATAACTTTGTCCGCTATTATTGCTTCATTATCTTAGATCACAGCTGCACCATCGTTACTCTATCCTTCCAACTGGGCTCTATTGATTGACTTTAGCGGCTCACTGTCTCAGTTCCTTAAGTTTAATTCTCCTTTGCTTCAGATACTTGTTAAACCACTTCTATTCTGAGTCAGCATTTTGGGCTTAAATTTTCTCATTGTCTTGGTGCTCTTTGGGGGTGGGGGGATAGTCTATAGACTTAGTAAGTCAAAGTCCATGGAAACCTGCTTACTAGTGGACAATTAGTTAATCATACAAGTGCAATTTTTAATATTTTATATCACAATTAGTTTGGATAAATTGATTTTTGAACTAAGACTGGGTTAATTAAATTACAAACTAAAGATACAAATAGAAATAGTGGACACATTTGGTATTAGCTGAATGGAAGGACCTACCTTTGTTTGAAGGTCACTTTGCTTTTTGTGACCTTACTTTCCTGATTGGTGTAATCCCCTCTGTTTGCCCTCACTACACATAGACTCACTGTGTTCCCTTACTCCAACTCACCCCTAAATTTCACCCCCCCACATTAGCCTAAATATATACATCCAAAGCCACACCCAGTTATGCAACTAACCAATTAAAACATCAAATTAACATATACCCAAACTCTGTCCTCATCTCTCAATTAACCTTTAACCATACCCTCACTTTCATTTAATCATTGCCTTTCTACACCTACCAATCCTGATGACGTTTTCTTTCCTAGCCAACTTGGCCTTCCTTCCCAGCCACATACATACAGACCCTATTCTCCCACCACAAACAATCACTTTTTCAACTACTCAATTTATCTCCACAAACAGGGTTGTAACTCAACCCTCCATAACACCAGCACTTTATTCAACCTCTTTTGTTCATTATTTTAGACTTAAGATCCAAATTCTGCAAGCTTGAAAACAAAAACACATTTCCAGATAAACTATTTAACCTTACCCCTCAACATGCGTGCCATATCTTATCAAATTAACTATATGATGACATATACCTCATTCCAGGACCATCTACTACCAATTCCACCTCTAACACAAAATCAGGTACGCCTCCATTAGCTCCCAAGACTATCTTCACTGCAAATGTTTCACCTAAACATCTGAAGCATTTGCAATAAAATACAAAGTTGCAAGCATGGAAAGCCCAGCACTGTACTGATACACTAATAATTACAGAAACGTGGCTAAAGCCTCATATAAAAGACAAAACAATATTACTACCCTGTTACAACATACTAAGAGTAGATAGGCAAAACAAAAAAGCAAGAGGTGTAGCCATCTTATAAAAAATATTCTGCAATGTACCCTTTCCCCTCTCCCCATCCTTTAATAATCTTGATAATCAGTGGTCTGCTTAAGATAAACTCCCATACAACCCTATCCATATTGAGAATTTACATCCCTCCTGAAAATAATATCAGCACCGCCAAATAATTTCTATCATGGGTCACTTCTAATATCCCACAAGAAAAGTTAATTTTAAGAGATTTCAGTATTAATTAGCTGTCAATTGTAATTTTCCTAAAAATTCCATCAATTTCTATGGCCTCACCTAACTATCTCTCCTTGCTACATAAACCACCAACCAAGGTTCAATACTGGACTGGTTACTCACCTTCGCTCCTTAAAACATATTTTCCTGTGGTTCTCTCTCTAATGCTCTAAGGGACCACCTACCTATCTTTGTCATTAGAGCTCAAAACCACACTCCCATACCACACCACCTTAATGACGTATTCAATCTCTCCCACTTCCATAAAGAAACATTTCTCCAGAACCTACAACTTTGTAACTGTCACCATCTAAAGTATCTTCCCTTATATGATGCCTTTACTGAGTTCTCAAAGTTGCTTTCACATTTAACATTCTAAACAGATTGGCCCACCTCAGAAAAAAAAATGTGTAAAAGCCATACCAGCTCCTTGGCTGACTAGAACCCTAAAACATCTAATGAACCTCAGAAAAAATGCCTGGAAGTCCTGGATCAAAATTAAAATACAATGCAACCTACAAGTATTTTGTCAACTCAAAAAATGCACTGAGTACCAAATAAAAATAGATATAAAAAAGAAACTACTGCACAAACCTACATTCCAGAAACCTTCAAATAAATTAACTATTAACAAAATCCTCAAATCAGGCCACACTACTCAACTCAAACGCACAATGCCCAGCACAAAAAACACTGCCACTCTCTTTAATACAAACTTCATAAACTCAGTCATATCCCTAATCAAATGCCACACCCTTCTCACTAGCTCCTCCATCCTAAGCAACACTTGTGACTCTGTCCCCTTCTCAAAGCAACCCGTTCCCACGTCAACCATTAAAAAGTTTCTCTTAAAACTAAAATCCACCACCCTAGCACCTGACAGTCTCCCAACCAAATATCTAAAAATGGCTGCCGAGGCTGTACCCTGTCCCATTTCCATACTCATAAACCACTATCACAGAAGCATATAACTCAGTACTATGGGAAAAAAGTTATATCCTACCACTACATAAAGGAGGAAATAACACCAAACTTAGTAACTACCATCTTATTGCTATCTTGTCCCCTTAACTAAAATTCTTGAAAAATAAATTCAATCCCAGCTCTTTTGAACACCTCACCAAAAAAAACATCCTCACCCAACATGGCTTCTGCCCCCATCATAGCACTGCTACAGCCCTCCTACATTTCACTAATATTTTAAATATTCATAAGAATTAAGGAAGGCTAGTATCTGCCCTCTTTTCAGACCTTTCCAAAGCCTTTGACAAAGTCTTACACCCCATACTCCTACTCAAACTCTTAACTCTATGATCTGGTGAAACCTGTAGTGCATGGTTTAACAGCTTTCTTCTTAACAGATCAGGCTGTAAAATGACACAAAGACTTCTCCCCTTTCCAACCAGTCTCCAAAGGTGTCACCAAGGGTCAATTTTTGGTTCCATTCTTTTCAACATCTTCATTAATAACCTCAGAGATGCCTCCAAATCAGCCACGATAATTCAGTATGCTGACAATGCCACCAAAACCTTAGCAACCTGTAATAAGTTACTCAAGAATCCTTCTCATCCATTGAAGTCTGGATGACCAACTCAAATTTTTTTTCAACCCTAAAAAACAAACTTATTCTCTTTACCTGAAGACACCTCTCAGCCAAGAATCCATGCTTTGATATTCTCTAAGTAAATAACATTAAAACTGAAATCATCCCACATAGTAAGCTACTTGGCATATACATTGACAATAGCTTAAAATTTGACTATCCATGGTACAGTAAAGAAAACTCACCAGAAATTGGGTTACCTATATAGAGTCAAAAGTTTCCTCACTGGTCAAACCAGAAAACACCTTGCCTCTACGCTATTAATCACAACACTTCTCTACTAGCCCCTATTTTCACCAACTTACAAGTCTCTCAGCCCTTAAAGCTTGAACGATGCTATCACAATGCATCAAAGTCTGCAGTAAATCACCTACAAAAATCCCACTACTGCCTAACACTCAAAGAACTAAAATGGCAGAAGCTACCACACCTATTATCTTATTCCCAACTTGCGGCTACTCATAACCTCATCTATAAATCTACAAATCGTCCAGCTATGTCACAGGTTTGTAGGTAAGTACTAGGCTAGCTGCCTTTGCAGGACATTTTAAGCCTAGTCAATTTATATATCACCCCTAATGAGAATAAGTGGGATCATACCACAGGTAACTTGAGGAGACCCATGCATGGGATAAAGCAATTAGGAGCTGCCTCAGTCCATTAGTAGTACATGGGGCAGCCCTGGGGAAACGTTTCTGTTTCTCATCCATATATCTAAGTTTCACTTGAACATAAACAGAGATGAACTTTGTTTTATGTGGATGGGGAGTTTATTCTAGGGCAGCGGTATCTTCTGAGAGATATACTTATCTCTCTGAAACATTCTGTTGATGTTGCAGAAGAGGTTTAGATCTCTAGACTGAGCATTTCTTATGTCATCTGACTTGCTGATATGCAGTACATCCAACAGTAATAGGTCAGAGAATGCCTTGTATGCCAGACACAACTCACTTCATAGCAGTCTGAAGGATACAGAGTATGGTGACAAGACTCTCAGTCAGTCCATAGAGGACAAGTTGTTTGGGCCTTGTTTCCTTTTGGTAAAGTATCTCTGCGAATGTTCCAGTTGTTACACGTGTCTGTCAACTCGAATCCAGCCATACAAACCAGACACCTTTGCTCAGCCCAAACACTGCCCTTCCATGTCACTAAAGCCAGCAATACAGCTAGTGTCAGTATATTCTCAAACTAAGTCACGAAAGCTGGACCACCATACTTCTCTCTAAAAATAGAACAACATCTCAAACATTTTAAACAGAAGCTTAAGTCACAGTTGAAGAACCTCTGGCTCTGCCCCTGTACTAACCCTGAATAAGTACCCCTAGACTAAACCATAATTTTGTACTTCTTCATACCCATCAACCACTCCCCTCTCATCTCTCTCACAACCTTCTTTCTCTATACTCTCACGCACACGTTATAACTGACTACTACCCACCACTTTCCCACTCATTTCATCCTTCTTACAATCACTTATAGAATCTTCTTTTCCCCTTGATCTCCTTCACACTTTCAATCACTTCTAGTCATACCTCTCTACCTCTTGGAGCAAGAAATCTGGACAAAGCCTAAAATAATGGGGCAACAAAGGACTAAAAATAGGGACAGACTTTAAATATTGTTCTTATAAACGTAGAAAGTTGCTAGAATAACAGGATTTGTGTTGGTATGCATTTTGTGAAGGATGCAAAGTCAGAAACCCAAATAAATATCACTATTTAGTGTCTTCAGTCTTTAGTGATTTGCCAGAAAAGCATACATTTTCTAAGGAAAAGACCAAAGATAGGAGGCAAAATTCTGGATGTTTTGCGAAAATCTGGAAAGTTGAAAACTGCTTCTATTCCTTCTTCGATCACTCTTTAGTGTACTACATCTGCTGCTGAATAACATAAAAAAATAAAACATAAAAGGATTGATGCTGCTTTTCTACAATTTTATGTCTATTTATGCCTTTATTATGGAACTGCTTATTGAAGTATACAATGCTAATGGCCCACTGAAACTTATGTTTGTACTTAAAATGCTACTGGTCCACTGGAATTTCTATCTTTAAACTGAATTATGCTCATCTCACATTGCTCCAAACAATAATCTGTATCTGTGTATTACTGTACTATCTGCAAGGACTCCATTACTATGTAGATTTTTTCAAAATACTATTGAATGACTTTTCTATACCACGTATAAACTTTTACAAATGTCTTTATTCACTAGATGATGTATACACTTGTAAAATGTTTTTTTTTTCTACACAATCCACACTAGACTATGGAAACACTTGTAAAATGCTGTTTTTTCCCCTGCACCAAGTATAAATATTATTTTTCCCTGGACCTCTGCTGAAAAGGGGCCTATGTGCCCAATCAGACTTTCCCAGTCAACAAATGCAATAAATAAAAAAAGATGCAATCAGAAGAAATCTGTTGCAATCCGTCAAAAAAATCAATAACTATGCAAAGTTATTAAATCTGTACAAACATTAAAAATATTGAATAATTGCTAAAATGCTAACTAGATGGAGGGAAATGCCCAAGTCCTAAAATTTACAAACTATACTGGGAGCTAGAAAGAGGAAAAACACCAACTTTTGTAAGAAAATACGAAAAAAGAAGTTATGTACTCACCATAACATTCCATGTGTGTTGTCCACCTTTGCCTTCATTCTTACCAGGATGGGTTCGGATCCGATCCTCGGATCATACTCTGCCTTTATATACAAGCTCAAGGTCTTTCACTAACTCATGGCTAAACCCTATCCCAGCAAGCACTAGGAAAGCTCCCCAGATCTTGTTTGCAGTTATAATAAGAGTAATAAAAATAAAGGCAGTTTAATTCAGAGAGGAATAAAGAAGGCCAGAAAAAAATGATATCCAATTGTATTGCCTCGATCTTCCAGGAGTAAAAATGGTTGTGGGAAGGAGGGTGGGATGTAAGAATGAAGGCAAAGATGGACAACACACATGGAACATTATGGTGAGTACATAACTTCTTTATGTGTTGTTGTCCTGTCTTGCCTTCATTCTTACCAGGATGGAAACCGCGTCCCTAGCACCATTTTTCTTGGATGGCTCAATGGAGAATATTCTTCACAATCGTGGAACCAAAGGAGGCCCTGTTCCTGGAGGCCAAATCGATTTTGTAATGAGTGATAAAGGTATGTGGTCTTGCCCATGTTGCCACAGCACAAATGGTATCAACTGGTAGGCTAGCCAGAAAGGCTGAAGAGGTTGATATGGCTCTTGCAGAGTGGGCTTTAACTCTATGGGGAATATCTCTGTTTTGAGATGTGTAGATGAAGGTTATGCAATCTGAAAGCCATTTTGAAAGTGTCACTTTAAAGACTGAAGTACCTTTCTTTGAATCTGAAAAGGATATAAATAGCTGGTCAGATTTTCTGAAGTTCTTAGTCCTGTGTAAGTAGAAACGTAATTGTCTATGAACATCCAGTTGATGTAACATGTATTCTGCCTTATTCCTGTAATTTGGATAAAAGACTGGTAGCTCTATAGATTGGTTCAAATTTGACTCTGAACATACTTTTGGCAAAAAGGAACAGTTTGTTCATAAGGATACCCTGTCTCTGTGGAAAAGCAAGTAGGGGGCTTTATTGACCAGGCTTGCAGCTCTGACACCCTACTAGCAGAGGTAATTGCTATCAAGAGAATAGATTTCCATATCAAAAACATGAGTTTGCAAGATGATGCTGGCTCAAAAGGGGGGAAATTAATCAAGATAGGAAGAAATTTAACTCCCATGGTGCTGGGGGGGGGGGTTCTTAGTTGTAGTAATAAAGTACCTTTAAGAAACACTTTGCATAGCCTATGAGACATAACATTGAGGCCAGACTCACCTATATGAAAACTAGGTATCGCTGCTAGTTGAAATCAAATGGTAGCCGCAGCTGCACCCTCGAATAATTTTTCTAGGAATTCTAGAAAGAAATTGACTGAGGCAATAAAGGGATTAATGTGGTTACGAGAAACCCATAATAAAAATCTTTTACATTTGCTTCTATACATTTTTCTTCTAGAAGCCTTATGAGAAGAAATTAGGATGTGGTTAACTGATGAAGAGAGGTTAGGAAACCTGGCTATGGTCAGAATCGGAGCAGCCAAGCTGTCAAATTGAGGGTCTGAAGGGAAGGAGGGAGTGTTCCTGACGCACGAGTCAAAAGGTCTGGAAATGGGTCCAGAATCCAAGGCTCCTCCCAAAGATGATGCCACAGGAAGGAGAACCTGATTGGGCGATGAGTATCAAGTACCTTCCCGAGCAATTGGCTTTCTGAAGAACTTTGGGTATTAATGGAAAGGGAAGAAAAGTGTAGAGGAGACCCGAGGGCCAGTAGTGGACAAGTGCATCCCTTGATGACTCCCCCGGAGCTGGGATAAGGGCAAAGAAGTTGCAGCATTTGGCATTCATGGATGTCACAAAAAGGTTGCAGCAATGATAGCCCCATTTGTGGAAAATCTTTTCCGCTACTTCCTGTTTTAGGGACCACTTGTGATGCATCATAATTGCTCTGCTGAGTCTGTCTGCTATCTCGTTGGATTTCCCCAGGATGTGCACTGCTATCAAAAAGCGTTGGGAGAAGGAAGCCCACTGCCATACGTTCAGGGCCTCTCAACAAAAGGGGTAAGATCTGGTTCCTCCTTGTTTGCTTATGTATCATACAACTGACATGTTGTCTGTCTGTATTGCAATAGTTCCCAGTGGAAGAGAGTCCAGGAATGCTTGCAACAGCAAAAGCACCGCTCTCATCTTTAGGGCATTGATGTGCAAATGGGCCTCGTGATCCTGCCAGGTGCCTTGGACCGTCTTTCCCACATAATGCTACCCCCACCCTGACAGGTGTCAGTGGTCACAGTGGCCAGTGGTTGGGGAAGTACAAATGGTCAACCTAGCATCACATGAGTGGAGTACAGCCACCAATGAAGGTCTTTTTTGCAAGATTCTGTTATTATTTTGTGGGACATTGGCAATTCCTGCATCAACCACTGAGTGGACAGTAGCCACTGGAGAATTCTCATGTGGAGACGTGCTAATGGGATCAAGGTTATTGCTGTTGCCACGGTCCCCAAAACTTTTAAGATTATCCTTGCTTGTGCTTTTTTCTTTGTGAGAAGATTTAGAACCTGACGTTGTAGAACATTAACTCTTTCTGGAGGTAGTTTGGCCATATTTGTTGTATCCAATTCTGCTCCTACAAATATGACATGCTGAGAAGGCAGCAAGGCAGATTTCTCATAGTTTATTGTAATTCCTAGGTGAGAGCAGAGCTGCAAGGTGGCGTCTCTTGCTTTTATTAGTAGATGCTCAGTGGTGGCGGTTAGGAGCTAGTCATCTAAGTATGGAAACACTCGGAATCCTAGGCACCTCAAGTGAGCCGCAACTACTGCCATACATTTGGTGAAAACTCTGGGGGCTGTAGTGAGGCCAAAGGGCAGACTTCGAAACTGGTAGTGACTGGATCCCAGCCGAAAGCACAGGTGTCTCCTGAATTGCCTGTCCATTCTTATGTGGTAGTATGCATCCTGGAGGGTCTGTTGAGCACATCCAGTCATCTTGCCCCAGAAAAGGGAGTATTAACTGTTGTGTTACTATCCAAAACTTTGATTTGTTTAGATTACTGATATCCAGAACTGGTCTCCTGTTTTCTTTGGAACTAAAAAGAATATTGAGTAAGTTCAAGATCCTATTTGCTCTGTGAGGACTGTTTGGATGACTTTTTTGTCTAACAACTTTTGAGTTTCTAATATTGCATGTTCCCTTTGACTGGGTGGAACATCTGGGATCTTTTTTATGTTTGAGACGGGGAAGTAAAAGGGTATGGAGTAACCTCTGGATATGATGCTTTGTACACACTTGTCTTTTGTTATTTGTAGTCAGGCTTCTGGGTACAAAAATAAGTGGCCCCCAACTGCCTCCAGAGATGGACAGGCAGGCCTCCTTTCAGGAGCGTTGGAAGGGCTTACCAAAGAAAGAATCTCCGTTGCCCTGATTCTGCGGACCTCCTCTGCTGCATGGTCCATGTCTTCCATTACTACTTCCCTCTCTGCCTCTGGGGGAAGATTCACCAAGTGTGTCCTGTAAAGCATTCTGAGATATTCAAAACCACATTTTTCCACTTCCTTTCTGACCTCTAGGATATGGTCTGGTAGGTAGGGAAAAACAAACTCCTATGGCAGAGTCTTTCCTGTTTGCTCACACCTGGTTAGTGTCCTTGATTTTGGGCCTGAACAGAGATGAGCCATCAAACGGGGCATTCACAAAGGAAGATTTAAGGGGCTCCAAGAAGTCACACAAGTGCATCCAAGAATGTCTCCTTAGGAAAATTCCTGAACCTGCTGCTCTACTTGCTCCATCCGCTGCATAAGACATCAGTCTCAGAGTTGACAACTGAATTTAAGGTAGAGAGCTGAGAGGAAACTTTCTCCAAAACCCCTTCAGCTACTGAACCTTAGAGAGTATCTCCTAACTCCTTCAGGCGATCTCTCTGTAATCTAGTAAAATGGGTCAGGTAATTCAGTGATCTAAGAGCAAAAGTCACTGAAGAAAAAATGCGCGTTCCATATCTGTCCATTGTACAAGACTCCTTGTTCGGAAACTCTTAGTTAAAAAGGTTTTGTCTGAGGGGGATGTGATGAATTTATTTGCCCTCCAAGGAACAGGTTCCACTGAATCTGGAGACTCCCACACCTTCTGAGAAACTAGATCCAGAAGTTCGTCAAAAGGTGGAAGAAGGGTGAGATCCAAAGGCCTTCAGGTACATGGACTCCTCTGCTGAAGGGTCGGTGGACTTCCAGCCACCTTTCTGCTTAAGTACTTCTAAGATGTCTCCAGATGAGACATCAGGAGGCAACCATGGGGACCCTTCAGCTTCATCAAGGTCCATATCAGAGGTGATGGACTCCTCTGGGGGAGTCTAAATGCTTCCTCTTACATAACCTCTTCTAAGGAACCTCATCAAAGGGGTGCTCTGCAGAAGTTTCAGAAGAGTGGGGGGTATCCTGTGGGGCATCCTGAGGCCTAAGATCTCCATGTTCCTGTGGATGCAAGGATATAGAAGCAGACACCGGTGCTTTTGGGGGAAGAACATCTGGAGATGACAGCGGAACTGCCTGTGGAGACAGTACTCTCCTCATCATCTCAAAATCCCCCTGCCCTTGATCTGAGAATATTCCTGGATTCAAAGTCATCAAGGGAACCACCGGGAAAAAGGACGATGGCCCCAAGGCTGAGGTAGGAGCAGAGCTCACCTGAGCCAATGCCCTGAGAGGCAAGGTCAGATCTGACAACTGTCAGATCCGACTCACCTCCCCGGATCTGACTGGACAGCATTGGCTCCTAGACTCTTCAAGCTCTGATAGATTCAAGGACATCAGAGCAAGATCCGAAGATCCTGTAATAGGTCTTGGGTCCGATGGTTCCACTAATATCAGCTCAGGACATTCTGTCTCCAAAGTCTGAGGTCAGATCAGAGGAAGAATCAAAGCAGAAGGAGAGGATGTGGTCAGATCCCAAGCCCTCAGGGTTGGATCTGATAACAGCTTGACCAGTGCCGGTGTCCTTAATAGCCTCTGTCCCACTCGATCCATGTCATCAGACAGGCTCCTGGAAGACCGAGTGGAGGGGGCTAGAGACTTGGAAGGTTGAAGTATAG
The DNA here is from genome assembly GCF_019279795.1 of Protopterus annectens. Classification (NCBI taxonomy): domain Eukaryota; kingdom Metazoa; phylum Chordata; order Ceratodontiformes; family Protopteridae; genus Protopterus; species Protopterus annectens. The sequence goes on along the minus strand of NC_056726.1, from coordinate 1,997,204,691 downwards.
GTGATCTTAGAGTAGGGGGTGAAGAGCTCCAAGACAGAGGGCCAGCTCTGCAACTCTACCGGTACAGAGACTGATGGTGCCGGAGCTGTAGATTTTTTGGATCTGACAGATTTAGTATCCGGTCTCAAAGTTTTGGCAACCTTTTCTGAAGGCTCTAATGAAGCACTAGAAGAGGAATATCTCTTCCCAGACTTGTCAGATTTTGAAGATGGAGAGTGGTCAGTCTTTGATAAACCCAGACATTCTTGTATTGCTTCTGAAAAGAGGGGTTTTAAGAGACCTCTCAGTATCAATTTGTTTTTCCTCTCCAGGAGAGCCCAGTGACTAAAAGAATGACAAATGGAACAAGACTCCTGGAGATGGACAGCTCCTAGGCAATAAGCACAAATTGTGTGTCTATCAGTTAGGGACATTTTCGGTCCACATTTTTCACATTTTTTGAAACCTGAGGGCTTCGAATATTTAGAAGACATCCTGAAAAAAGGGATAGTAACAAGGGAAATTAGCTAGAGAAGTCTTTTTTTTTTTTTTTTTTTTTTTTTAACAATTTAACAGTAAACCTAACTATGAAAAACAGATATAGGGAATGAAAGGAGGGCTATGCCCAGGAGACTGAAAAGAAAGATAACCCTCTAACTTAAATGGGCTAAGGGTAAGACAGTTCTTTAACTTAAATGAACTGACTTTAACGAGGCTCCTGAAAGAAAAAAACAAGAGTAAGAAGAGCCCTCTAACTTAAACAGGCTATTAAGAGTCTTAAGGAGGAGGCTAGGATAGGGACAATAATGCTTAGGTGGAAGATGACGGTCAACATCAGAAAAACAGGCACAACAAAGTAGAAATAACTAACTAGCACAATAACTAGCTATCTAGATCAATAATAGATAATAGGCAATTTCCAACCATAGCGATTATAAAAAGTCCATACTTAGCCAGAGCCAGTATAACGAGCACGCAGTCTTGTTTAGTGGCAAACGAGATCTGGGGAGCTTTCCTAGTGCATGCTGGGATAAGGTTTAGCCACAAGCTAGTGGAAGACCTCGAGCTTGTATATAAAGGCAGAGTCAGATCTGAGGATCAGATCCAAATCCATCCTGGTAAGAATGAAGGTGAGATAGGACAACAAGATAACTAACATTATCTGTAAATATAAGGCTGAAAAAAAGTTAGATTTATCTCCCTTTACTGAGAGAAAGCATTATAAAATTCTTCTAATGCTCAAGCAATGACAGAGCTATCCAAACCTTGTAAGAGGCAAATGAGTTATGGATTCTTAAGGGCGGCAAGTTGCATTGTGGGTCTGAAGGTAGTATCTTGAGTTAGAGAGAGTTTTCAGAGATGCCAAATTGGACCTGTCTTCAGATACCAGTCCTGTTGTTACAGTGTACTGACTGAATCATGGAAGATTTCCTGTTTAGTGGTGAGAACCAAAATCCTGCTTCATCTTAGCAGTGATAATGTTCATCCAGTTAGAACATTTTTTTGTCCAGCAGTAGTTTCTTGTTTTCTTCTTTCCTTTTTTTTTTTGTTTGTTCTCATATTGTGTCAGTAGCTTAATTTGTTTCTCACCTAAGCCTTCAGAAAGAATTAGATTTTTTTTGAAAGGCTGTCTCCTTTTTTCATTTACCTGACAGTCACCTGACTTGTGTGTTAGTAAGTCAGATATCAGAAGTCTTTGACTTCTATGCATTGTTGCAACTTTTAGCTTTTTACAAAAAGCACAATGTGATGAAGTGGATTCACTTGCAAACAAACAGCACACTAAGTGTGAAAATTTTCAAATGACAAATGTCCGCCACTGACGCATTTCTTCACCAATGTAGCAGAGAACACTTAGTTATCGATTCAATGATGATTCCTTTAAAATATGTGAAACTTAAAATGTCATTACCGAAAGAGGAGACAAAGAAATATTCCATTTACTACATTAAGTGCTGGGTTTGTGAAATTATTTCTGTAAAATGCATTGGGATTCAGGTTCAGATGTAGAATTAGGAAGAACTTAATTTGACCATTATGAGTAGTAAGAACAGGAGAACAAGTCTATACTGGCTTTCAAAGAAGCTAGCACAACACCAGTGCCAGCGACATCAATAATGAGACAAATAATGGCTTGAGATTGGACCATGTGTATTTCTGAGAAATGTCATACTAGCACCGGATGTAGACGAGGTTGGAACAGATGCATTGTAAGCACTAGCTGCAATAGCTCCTCCTGAAATAAATACTACAGTACTTTAAAACACTTAATGCCTCTCTCTGTATTTTTCCTATCTAGGACTGAACAGAAATGCAAACTGTTGACTATATCTATTAATTCCACTATGAAGAAAGAATATTTTTACTGCACATTAGCTCCTATGTTATGGAACAGAATTCCTTAGCAAATTAGAGAAAATTAGAAGTTATGCACTTACCATAACTGGGCATGTGTTGTCCATTTTCATTCTTCCTCATGAATTGGTCTAATAGCCAACCCTTGGATCCAACTTGGCCACATTTACAAGACTTAGGAACCGAATTTCAAGCCCATCTCTCTACTCATAACGTTCAGTCCCATCCTCAACTCCTCAGATAGAGTTTGCTTCCTTAGTGCCCATTGTGTTATAAAGACAGAACAGACACAAGAAAAGGACTGAGGCTCAACCAGAAACATGATGGTGATAATATCATCCAAAGATCCTTCTAGGAAAGACAAGGCCGAGGGATGGCTGGGAGGGAAGATGAGGAAGAATGAAAACTGACAACACAGATGCCAAGTTATGGTAAGTATATAACTTATAAATCTGATGTCCTTTTCATTCTTCTTCATGAATGGGTCAGAGTCCCCAGCTATGTAACTCTCAAGTGGCCCTCAAGGAAGGACATGCCGGAGCACTGTGGAGCCAAAAGAAGCTCTGTGTCTGGAGACAATGTATAATATGTAATGTGCAACAGAGGTATGAGTCTTTGACCAAGTGGCTGCAGCACAGATGATATCAATGGAAGTTCTTGAGGAGAAGGTAGAGGAAGTAGCGTTAGATCTAGTGGTGTGCGCTCTAGGAGGACGAGGCAACTCCAAACCTTTTTGAGAATAAATCAGTGAAATATAATTAGTAATCCATTTGGCAAGAGTGATTTTGGATACTGCATGACCCAAGCAGTTAGGGGAAAAGGACAAACAGCTGATCAGAATTCCTGTACTGTTTTGTTCTGTGAAGATAAAAATGTAATTGCATGTGGACATCAAGAAGGTGCAGCATATAGTCACTCTTATTAGTAATGTTTGGAAAGAAAATTGGTAATTGTATGAACTGGTTAATGTTATTCTCCATGGCTACTTTAGGCAAAACGGAAGGGTTGGTTCATAGAGATACCCTATCCTTATGGAAAATAATGTAAGGAGGCCTAGCAAATACAGCCTAGAGTTTAGAAATTCTTTTTGCTGAAAAGATAGTTACCAAAAAGATTGTTTTCCAAGAAAGAAACCATGTCACATTTGTCTGCCAGTTCAAAGGGTTTTTGAGTTAATCCCTGAAGGACCACCATCAAATACCAAGGAGGAGAAATTCCCTTCATGAAAACTTTGCATAATCTGGAAGATGTCAGAGAGAGGGATTCATTTCCAGCATGGAAGTTGGATATGGCTGTTAACTGGTTTAATAGTAGAAAAACTAGCTGCTTCCTTAAAAAAAAAAAAAAAAAGAGTAGTAAGAAAAGGAATAATGGTCAAAGTAGGTGTTGAAAGGGGATCAATATTCTGCTTGGAAGCCCATATGAAAAATCTTTTTCCCTCTGCTTCTGTAGACTTTCTTGGTGGAGGGACTCTGGGAGGCCAAAATAATATCATGAACTAGGGAAGCGAGCCTGGGCCATCTTAGTATCACTGAAAGTGGAGACACAATGCAGTTAGTTTGAGGGCATGGAGATTGGAATGTTGAATTCCTGATGGATGAGATAAGAAACCCTGAGTGGGTTCTAGTATTCATGGAACATATTTCGAGTGAGACCAAAGGATGGGGAACCATACCTGTCAAGACTAAAAGAGGGTAATGAGCTCTTTAGCCTGCTTGATTTCTGTAGAAACTTTGGGATCAATGGGAGAGGGAGATAGGTATAGAGGAGACTTGGGGGGGGGGGGGCAACCGTGAATCGGAGCATCCCTCTGTGACTCTCCAGGAGGGGGAAGTAGAGCAAAGTACTTGCTCCACTTGTTGTTGAGGGAGAGGCAAATAGGTCACAACAAGGCTAGCCCCAGTGGCTGAAGATCATAACTGATACTGTTTGATTGAGGGATCAGTCATGAGGAATGAGGATGGACCCGCTGAATCTGTCTGCCAGTGCACCGGTTTTCTCCGGTATGTGTGTTGCAATAAAAAAGTGGTCTAAAGCAATCACCCATTCTCAGACCCTTGTGGCCTTTCTGCACAACAGGTAGGAGTGGGTTCATCCTTGTTTGCTGATGTACCAGACTACTGATATGTTGTCCATATGGACTGCAATAGTCCTTAGAGGAAGAAAGTCCTGAAAGGCTTGCAATGTTAGTAGGATATGTTAGTATCTCTAAGACACTGATATGTAACTTGGTCTCTGAGTGGGACCACATGCCTTGGGCTATCTTTCCCATGAAATGCACCCCCACCCCAGGTGGGAAGCATCCATGGTCATTGTGGCTACTGGGGGAGGAAGAGAGAATGGTCTGCCCAGAAAGAGGTTGTCTGACTGGATCCACTAGTCAACATGACACTTGCAAATTGGGGTGAGTTTTATGGGAAATGACAGAGGCTGGTAAAGAATGAACCACTGTACCACTAGTGTCTATTAAAGGATTCACAAAGAATCTTGCTAGAAGAATAGCAGCTGACATTGACCCAAGGGCTTGTAACACTAGTTTTGCTGGAGGAGACGGGCGAGACAGTGAGACACGTACCTAATTTCTCAAAGATATGATGCAATGAAGAGGTAATGATGCCACTTGTGTCATAGCATCCAGTTGCTTTCCTATAAATGCCAGTATCTGTACAGGAGTTAGCTTCTGTTTGGCAAGATTTATTGTAATGGCTAAGGAGTTGGAGATCTGAATGAAGTAATCCCTGGCTTGTAGCAGTTGATGCCTGGTCGGGGAGGTGAGGAATCAATCGTAGAGACAGAAAAAACACCTGGAATCCTTTAGGGAAACACCTGGAATCTTTTGAGTCTCATAAGCTGCCACAACTGCCATGCATTTGGTGAACATAGGGGCTATAGTAAGTCCAAAGGGCAGTGATCTGAATTGGTAGTGACTGGCTCCCACCCAAAAGCATAGGTGTTTCCTGGAGTGCCTGTCTATTTTGATGTGACAGTATGCATCCTGGAGATTTACAGAGCTCATCCAATCATCGTTGCACAGAAGAGGTAGGATAATCTGAACCATAACTATTTGGACCTTTGACTTCTTTACATAATGATTCAAATTGCTTAGATCCAGAATTGGTCTAAGGTCCCCCTGTTTTGTTTGGCATTAAAATGAAGCAGGAGTAAGTTGTGAATCCTATCTGTTTGGGTGGGACCTCCTGGATGACTCTTCTGTGGCAGCTTTTGAACTTCTTGAGCTGCATGTTCCCTCTGGCTGGATGGAATGTCAGGGAGTTTCTTCCTTTGAACAGGAAGTGGACGGGAAAAGAGTATGCAGTAACCTCTGGATAGGATCGTCTCAGCACCCACAAATTTTTTGTGATATTTGTCTAGGCATCCAGGTGCAAGGAGAAACAACTCCCGACTGCCTCAAGAGATGGACAGTTGGGCAATGCATAAGAAGGGCTGGTAGGGCCCATCATAGCTGTCTCTGAAGCCCTGGTTTTGCAGATCCCCTCTGCATCTGGGGTGACATCTGCCATTGAAACCTCCTCATCTGCATCTGGAGGAGGTGTCCACACTCGGATCTTGAAAAGGCCTCTGAGATTTTTGGAAGCACATTTTCTTCCCACCTCACTGGCTTCTAGAGAACGTTCATTGAGGAGTAGAAAACCTGATTCCAGTGGCAGACAGGGTCTTTCCCTCCTGCTCACTGTGGGTGAATTAGAAGTTATGTACTCACCATAACGTTCCATCTGAGTAGGTGTATTCATTTGTCTGCAACCTGTGGGTTATGGATCCGATATCGGATCCGAACCGGCATAGTTTTCCAGCTATGGATCCAAGCTCTCAGCTCCTCCCCTCACCCATAATGCCCTGCTCTACCCTCATGACCTCAGATCGAGTTTGCCAAAGCAACAATACCCTCAAAAGGGTAACAAGTAATATGCAGGAAACTGAAAGGCCAGGGGGATAGGAGGGCGGGATGGTTGCAGACAAATGAATACACCTACTCAGATGGAACGTTATGGTGAGTACATAACTTCTAAATCTGAAGTAGGATATTCATTTGTCTGCAACCTGTGGGACAGAGTCCCCAGCTACCTGAATCTTGGGCGGCCATCATGGAAGGATATTCCGAGCACCCTGAGCCAAAGGATGCTCTACCCCTAGATGCAAGATCCAACTTATAGTGAGAAATAAATGTATGAGATGAAGCCCACGTGGCTGCTGCACAAATATCATCTAGAGGAATCCTAGCCTTGAAGGCTGCCGAGGTAGATACTGACCGGGTTGAATGGGCATGAACACCCTCCGGTGCGGGCCTTCCTGACGCTTGATAAGCCAATAAAATGCACTGTGAAATCCAGCGGGATAGAGAAACTTTGGAAATTGGCTTGCCCAAATTGAATTTTGCAAAGGAAATAAACAGCTGGTCGGATTGCCTATGACCAGCTGTCCTGTTGAGATAAAATCTTAGTTGCCTGTGAACATCTAGTGAGTGAAGCCTATATTCACCTTTGTTTTCATACTTAGGGAAGAAAACAGGGAGGTTAATGGATTGATTGATGTTTGCTTCAGAAGCGATTTTAGGAAGGAAGGACGGGTTGGTCCTGAGGGAGACACGGTCCGGATAAAAACCAAGTAAGGAGGTTTAGCTGATAAAGCTTGAAGTTCAGAAACTCTCTTGGCTGATGTAATGGCTACCAAAAGGCTGTCTTGTAAGACAAGAATTTGAGATCCACTGTAGCCGCGGGCTCGAAAGGGGGAGCGGTCAAGGCCTGAAGGACCAAAGAAAGGTCCCAAGGAGGAACTGCTTGCTTTATAGGGGGCCTGAGAAGGAAAGTACCCTTAAGAAAAGTTTTGCACAATTTGGCTGACATAAGAGGAAGAGACTCTTGACCAATGTGATAGTGAGAAATAGCCGCCAGTTGAACTTTGACTGTGGAACTGCTGGCACCATCATTAAAGAGAGAGGTTAGAAAATCAAGCACTACAGGGAGAGGAACCGTGAAGGGATCTAGGCCTTGCCGCTCCGCCCACACAGAGAAACGTTTCCATTTGCTTCGGTAAACCTTTCTAGTGGATGGTTTATGAGCCGCCACCAAAATAGCCTTTACCGGAGAAGAAATACCGGGAGTCCTTATCAAGAGTGGAACTGGAGCAGCCAAGCGGTCAGCTTCAGGTTGTCCAGGTTCGGAGGAGGAAAGCAGGATGGATGGGATATCAGATCCGGAATGGGATCTAGAATCCAAGGAGGATTCACCGAGTGAGACCTTAGGAAGGGGAACCAGATCTGTCGAGGCCAGAATGGAGCAATGAGAATCATTCTGCAACCCACCCGAGAGGCTTTCTGAAGAACTTGCAGCATCAGAGGCAAGGGTGGATAGGCATACAGAAGACCGGGTGGCCAAGCATGCACCAGAGCGTCTCTTGGGGTACCTCCGGGAGGAGGTATTAGAGCGAAAAAACTGTCGCACTTGGTGTTTGAGGGAGAAGCAAAAAGATCGCATGAAGGGGTTCCCCACCGTGCGAATATGCGTTCCGCTACTTGATAATTGAGAGACCACTCGTAAGGTGTCAGAATGGTGCGACTGAGTTTGTCCGCTAGGATGTTGGACCGACCCGGAATGTGCGTTGCTAAGAGAAAGCGATTGGTGGAGGTTGCCCATTCCCAAACTCTCATGGCCTCTCGACAAAGAGGGTAAGACCTTGTTCCCCCTTGCTTGTTGATGTACCAGACAACAGACATATTGTCCGATTGAATCGCAATTGTTCCCAAGGGAAGAAAGTCCTGAAGTGCTAGCAACGCTAAGAGCACTGCTCTCATCTCTAGAACATTGATATGCAGTAAGGTCTCTGAATCGTTCCACGTGCCTTGGACTGTCCGCCCGCAGTGCCCCCAACCCGAGGCGGGAGGCGTCCGTGGTCACCGTGGCGAGAGGGGGAGAAGCACAAAATGGGCGACCCTCGTGGAGATCCGTGGAGTGGAGCCACCACAAGAGGGACTGCTTGCAAGCCTTGCTGATCGCTATGGGGTGATGCATGGGAAGAGCAAGGTATGACCACTGAACTAATAGCGTCCACTGTAGAATGCGCATATGGAGCCTGGCAAGAGGAAGAAGTGCTATCGATGAAGCCATGGACCCTAGAGCCCTCAGGACCAACTCCGCTGGAACAGAACATGAATGGAGAATGGACCGCACCTGGAGCTGCAGATTTAGAACTCTGTCCGCAGTGAGGAAGGCTCGTAAACTCCTTGTGTCTAGTCTGGCCCCTATGAAATCTAAGAGCTGAGTGGGTGCCAGGTTGGACTTGTTTGTATTTATTGTGATGCCCAGAAATGGAGCAAGATGGAGAAAGGAGTCTCGCGCCGAGAGAAGTAGATGCCTTGTTGGGGCGGTAAGGAGCCAGTCGTCCAGGTAGGGAAAGACCTGCACCCCTGAAGCCTCAGGTGGGCCGCTACCACTGCTAGTACTTTGGTAAACACCCTGGGCGCTGTGGTGAGACCAAAGGGAAGGACCCGGAACTGGTAGTGACTGGCTCCCAGCCGGAAGCGGAGAAACCTCCTGGAGCGTCTGTCCATTAGGATGTGGTAGTACGCGTCCTTGAGATCTATCGAGCACATCCAGTGGCCTTCTCCCAGAAGGGGGAGAATAGATTGTAGAGTGACCATTCGGAATTTTTCTTTGGGGACTGCCAGGTTCAAGAGAGAGAGGTCTAGGATTGGTCGTAGTTCCCCCGTCTTTTTTGGCACTAAAAAGAACCTGGAGTAGAACCCTGATCCGATCTGGTCTGGGGGAACGGGCTGGATGGCTCTTTTCTCTAGCAGATGGCCAATTTCTGCCAAAGCGGCCTCCCTTTGACCGGGTGGTACGTCTGGGAGGGACTGCAACTTTGGAAGGTGAAGGAAAGGAATGCGATATCCCCTGGATATGATTTGGAGAACCCAGCGGTCCGATGTTATGGACTCCCATGCCGCTAGGTGCCCGAACGTCCCCGACTGCCTCCAGAGTAGAGCAGTCGGGCAACCCCTCAGGGTTGCTGGGCGGGCCGTTCAGAGAAAGGTTCCCTGGACCCGAAGTTTCTGGGAGCCCCTCTGCCTCTAGGGCGGCGTCCTCCCTGTCCTCCTCTGCCACGGAAGGACTGGTTGTCCGGAGCAGGCTGGGACTGCTGCGACTTCCGGAACCACATCTTCTTCTGACCCTTTTGGTTCCTAGAATAGGGCCTCTGGGGTGCAGAAAAGCGGATTCCGACGGCAGACAGCGTCTTCCCGTCCTTCTCGCTCTGGGTCAACGTCTCGCGAACGGTCTTGCCAAACAGAGCAGAACCATCAAAGGGGGCGTTCGCAAACGACGCCTTGAAGGGCTCAGAAAAATCGCAGTGGCGGAGCCAGGCCTGACGTCTAGTGACCAGTCCTGTCCCCGCAGCTCTAGCGGCGCCCTCCGTAGCATGGGAGAGTAGCCGCATAGAAGTATTTGTGACTGACCTAAGAGTGGCCATTTTGGTGGAGTGCAGAGCTCTGTCCTCCTCCGAAATGGACTCAGGGGGGGATGCAGCGTACTCCTTAATAAGGTCTCGCTGCATCCGAATAACATGTGCCAAATAGTTCAGCGCCCTTACCGAGAAGGTCGCCGAACTGAACATCCGCTTCCCCAAGCGGTCCATCATCCGAGACTCCTTGCTCGGTGGGTGGACTGAGGGACTCTCCTGAGCCAGTTCCCTCTTTGTGGCCGCCATCAACATGGCATCTACAGGAGGCCCCTTACTCCAATGGGTCCTGTCAGAAGGCGGGCTAAGGATTCTATCAGGTCTTTTGGGAATTGGCTCCACGGTGTCCGGTTCCTTCCACGCCCTGGTGGTAATAAGGTCCACCAGGGGTCGGCAGGGGGACACCCAAGAGGTAGACGGGCCCGTTTCGAATGCCTCCAAGAACACGGACTCGTCCGAGGAAGACTTGGGGGCAGACCACCCCCCCCTAATACGGAGCATTTCCATGATGTCTCCGAAGGAGACATCCTCGGGGGGTGACCGTGGGGAGCCTTCCCCCTCCTCCAAGTCCGTGTCTTCAGTGAGAGACTCAGGGGAGTCAATGTGCCTTTTCTTGCACGTATGCTTGCGAGGAGCCTCCTCTGGGGGGCTGTCAGAGGAGTCCTCGCAAGCAGCAATTTGCTCCATGGGAGCAACTTGGGGCACAGAAACGGGCTGTCCCAGGGGCCGGATGGTGGAAGCCTGGCCCAGTACAGAGGGAGCGCGGGACGGAGCCGAAGCAAGTGCCGGGGGTCCGGAGACCCTCAACAGAGCCCTCTCCACTACATCAAAAGCCGAAGGGGAGCCGACCTCGACCAAAGGATCCGACAATCGGCTCCCCCTCGGATCCGAAGAGTGGATCGGAGCCGGCGCGGCACTCGGATCCGAAGGACAGTGCGCTCCGACACAGACGGCGCCGAAGGAGCACTGATCCCCGGATCCGGCTCGGATCCAGGCTCCGAGATCGGGTCCGACGCACTCGAGGGCATGGTCGGATCCGGTACCAAGTACTATCGGCTCCGACCTCCCCGGCTCGGCTGCTCAGCTCCAGTTGCTCGAACCCGGAAGCGGGTCGGAGAAGGAGCAATAGGCTTAAAAAAGGGTGTTGAGCTCTCCGGAGGGGAGGCAAGAGCACTCCCATCTGCATCTGGGCCTGGATGAACCTTCTCATCATCCGGTCCAGATCAGCATCCGAAAGGCTATGGGTAGATCTCGACGAGGCTACCGAGGTAGGCCTGGAATGCCTCCTCGATAGCCTCGACGGAGATCGGTCTCCTCCTCCTCAGGACCCGGTGAGAAGCACACAGGTGACCGGAGCCGAGAAGGAGGAGACCGCACCAACAGGAGCCGGGAGAAGCCGCTTGGCAGGCGGGCGAAACAGAGGTCTCGGCCCGCGCTTGGTGCTTCTCCCTCCGGTCCTTTTTAGATGCATCCCTCTCCTGTCCTGAAGCGGGAGTTTGAGTCCCTGGAGCAGGAGGGGGTGCCACAGGGGGAACAGCTGCAGCCGCAGGAGTCCCCGAAGGAGCGGAGGTCGGAGCCGAGTCCGGCGGTAAAAGACCCGCCAAGACCAGCTTGGACCTCCGCTCCCTCAGTGCCCTGGGGTTGAACCCTGCACAAATGGAACAACCAGATGTGAGGTGTTCAACCCCAAGACACTTAACACACCGAGTGTGGCCATCAGCCGGTGAGAGCTTATGGCCACACTCGGAGCATTTAGAAAAGATTGACTTAGGCTGTTCAGCCATAGTCACCAAAGTTAACTAAAGTTACAGAAAGTAACTGAAAACAATAAAGAAGCACACAGGCCTCACACACACTCTACGAACCAGCGAGGGGAGGGAATAAAAATTACTACAGAAAATTAAATTAAACTAAAAAACAGTCAATAATAATAGGAAACCTACAACTTTCACACAAAAAAAGTTAAAGAAGGCAAAAATTCTCTATTTTTAAACAAGAAATATCCACTTAGCTGAGAGCTATGAAATCCACATCTAGTTACCAGCGCGGCAAACAAGATCTGGGGTCATGAGGGTAGAGCAGGGCATTATGGGTGAGGGGAGGAGCTGAGAGCTTGGATCCATAGCTGGAAAACTATGCCGGTTCGGATCCGATATCGGATCCATAACCCACAGGTTGCAGACAAATGAATATCCTACTTCAGATCGTATCTTTCACTGATGGCCTGAACAACGAGGATCCATCAAAGAGGGCATTAACAAAAGAAGCCTTGAAGGGTTCTGTAAAGTCACTTAGTCTCATCCAAGCATGTCTCCTAATGGCTACGCCAGAATTGACTGTTCATGAAGCACCCTCTGCTGTGTTGGAGATCAGCCTCATGGATGAATTGGCAATAGGTGAAAGAGTAGCCAACTGAGAAGAAATCGTTTTGAGGTCCTCAGCAGACATACACTCAGTGAGAGAGTTTGAAAGCTCTTGATCAAATCTCTCTATAAGCTAGTAAAATGTGCCAGGTAATTTAACAACCTCGATGGGAATGTGGCTACGGCGTAGATGTACTTTTCAAATCTGTCCATCGCTCTGGCCTCCCTGTTCGGTGGATGGACAGAGGAGGTCTGCTCAGCTAGCTCGTTCTTAGTGTCTTGTGCCACAACTATGGCATCAACGAGGATACCCCTACTCTAGTGAGTTTGTCTGAAGGAGGAACTAAGAATTTATCCAAGTGTTTGGGCATGGGCTCGAAAGTGTCCAGTTCCTTCCAAGCCTGGTTGAAACTAGATCAATAAGTTCATCCGGGGGGGGGGGTCAAGGATATATAGGGTCCAGCCCCAAAAAGCTCCAGGAACATCAACGTCTATGAAGGAAGAGTTTGGGAAGACAAAATCACCCTTCTGCTTGAAGATTTCCAGGATGTCCCCAAATGAGATATCAGGTGGCAATCTGGGGGATCCTTCTCCATCATCAAAATTGGTATCTTCCATGAGAGACTCCACAGGGGAGTCTACATGCCTCCCTTTGCATATTTCCTTCCACATTGCCTACTCTGTGGGGTGCTTGGTGGAGGTGTCAGAAGGGGGGAATCCCCCTCTAGGGAATGAGTGTGGAGGCTTTCCGGAGTTGGCTGACCTTAAGGAGCAGAAATGGTCTTAGGGCATGGACCTGATGAGGGGCGAGGGGTAGGATCGAGATATGAGAGGACAGGTCTCTATGCAAAGAGAAGACCCTTTCTACTACCTGAAAGGTTGACAGACCCAGGGATACCTCTCACCCTTTCCTCCCTCTCCTTGTCACTGAGGCCACAGAGGATGGGAGGTTGGGGTCAACACCAGACCTGAGCCCTCTGGAGAGATTTTGACTCACCTCTCCTCGGAGCCGAAGCTGCTGAGAATAGGAGTTCTAGACCGACCCTGGATCTGGGCCCACCAGAGAGAATCGGACCTGAGCCATCAACAGCTGAGGCATCAAGGGAGAGAGATGAATCTCATAAAGCAGGAACTGAATCCAACCCCTTGGACCCAACTCTGACTTCCCAGATCTGAGACCCACTCTCATCCCAAGGTATCAGAGTAGGGCTGGTCAGGGAAACCATCGGTGTCAAGGAAGGGAGCCTCCTTGGATCCAATGTTGACTCCGTCTCTCAGGGATCTTGGATCCTGAGACTCCGAGACCACAGATCAGAATGGAGAAGGAGACCAATTTGGCTGGACAGGTGCATTCACAGATGCGAGAGGGGGATGGAGTTGGCAGGACCCCCATCTGCATCTGAACCCTGAGAAATCTCTGCATCATCCTGTCCATATCTGCCTCAGTCAAGCTCTTAAGAGGATCTGGATGATGCTGTTGATGCAGGCCTGGAATAGTTCCTAGGGGATTCAAACAATTTCAAGGGTAGAGTCAGATAAACAGGCTTTAACCCAAATTCTGGTGATTGGCTCCTAGCTGTCAGATCCAAGGGTCTGCGATCCGAGTAGGAGGTGGATGGTACAAGAGAGCTGGTGATGGTTATCATGCCTGTCAGTTATGAAGAGGCCTATGGACGCGAGGGTGGCCGTGCTGTCTTCTGATCTGAAGAGATCAGATCCAAAGTTTTTCTAAACTTTTAAGGAGGCTCCAATGAAGCTTTCGGCGACTTCTGTAATGCTTGCTTCTTGAAGTCTGCAGAGCCATGATGAGATTTAGAGGGGGTTTGAGCCCCAGGTGAAGAAAAAGAAGAGGCTGGGATTAAGCCCTTAAGTATTAATTTACTGCACTGGTCGAAGATGGCCCTAGGGTTAATAATGGCGCATATCTCACAGGCTGACTTCATGGGCATCCGAACTGGGGATCTTATGCCCAGAAGAAGTGCATTTCTTAAAACTGGTGGGCTTTTCAGACATGTCCAAAACATCAGTAAAGAACTCTACGAGAAAAACAGACTGAGAATTAAGAGCGTAAGAGCTACACGATCTACCCAGAGTACACACTTATACTAAGCTAGTGAAAAACCTTAAACACTGTACACCTAAAACGCAGGAAAAAAAATATTTTTTTTTGTATATAATACAAAAGGTAAGGAGAGAAAGAGCACACCCCAATACCAGTGACCTTCTAAATATCAAAAAGAGGTACAAAGAGAGAAGAAAACAGTAACTATACTATTTAAACAGTAAAAAATTAGAAACTGATAATCCAAAGCTAATAATAATTTTAAAGAAATATTTCATCCTCACTGCTCGAGACCACATCTGCATCTTGACATGATGGTGGCAAATGAGAGCTGAGGAGTTGGAGATGGGGTAGAACATTATGGGTAGGTGAGGGAGCTTGAGATTTGGATGCTCAGTCTTGTAAATGCAGCTGAGGGTTGGATCCTAGACCCATTCGTGATGAAGAATGAAAAGGACAACATCAGATTACATCACTTTTGCATTTCATATTCTCAGATGGCAATCTTATGTGCAGTCTGACATTTCTATTTACTTCACTGGAACAGAAAAACTACTGAAGGCCTATGATGGTTCTGAGTTTGCTACCTTATTCTAAAACCTATAAATACAATATGGAGAGTTCAGCCAGTGTGGTGTAAGTATGCTGAATTTATGAAATGATGCCTTGCTGTATAGGGACATGTTAGGAGGCCCCAGCATTGCAGTCACATGCTTAAAAGACTTAGGAAAGTTGCCTTGAGATCATGCAACACAGATTAAGTTCATAGTAAGTAGTGGTTAAGAATTAAAATGGCATTAATGGAAATGCAAAACACTACCAAACCAGACCCTAAAAGTTAGAGTGCTTTTCGGGATAGCAAGTGCTCCTTGGTGAGATACCAGATACTAGGCAGCAGTAGGAAATAATAAAAATCTGAAAAAAAAGTCAAGCAGGAAAATCTTAAGACAATGCAATTGTAAGTAACAAAAGATTCAATTCACCAGTAGAAAGGTACTGAACATCAATAGCAAAACAACCCAGTTAAAATATGCTTGTACACACAATGCTGCTTTATATTTCTCCTTATGTATACCACTTCTTAGGTACAGTTTTTACTGCCCTATTACTTGGAGGTTTATGGATTATTAATATACAAAAAATGTAGGTTATGTACTTATTGAAACATTAGATTTCTGTGGCCTGTGTCCAGACACTGGAAATCTGGGACTGGTGCCTTTGGCACACTCAGGCAACAGCAATGAACTCCTCACAACTCAAGTTCCTCTCCATCCGCAATCTCTTGCTCCTGCTATCTTCCTCAGATTTATAGAAATAGGACAGATAAAGAATTAAAACTCAAACCTGAAACTAAAAAGTTTCTGCATCAGCCAATATCCATCTGGAAAGATAAGGCCGGGGAATGGCTGGGAGGGAAGGTGAGGAAGAAGAAAATGGATAACGGATACCAAGTTATGATAAGTACATAACTTTTAAACCTGATGTTGTCCCCCTCATTCTTCCTCACTGATGGGTCAAACCCTAGCTATGTAACTCTTGGGAGGCCCTCAAAGAAGGACATGACAGAGTACTGTCGAACCAAAGGAAAGTCTACTTCTGGAGACCATGCCCAATTTGTAACGTATCACAAAGGTATGACTTATTGATCAAATGATTGTAGAAGAGATATCAAAAAAGAGTCTCTGTGAGAAAGGCAGATGAGGAAGCTATAGATTTGGAGAAAGAGAATACCGAAGCACTGTTGAACCAAAGGAAGGACTGCTTCTGGAGACAATGCCCAAATTGTAATGCATCACAAGGGTATGGATCTTTAAGGAAGTGACCATAGGACTGATATTGTCAAAAGAAGCTCAAGAAGAAAAGCTGATTAGGTAGTCATATTTGGTAGAAAGGTTCTAGGATGATAATGCAATTTCAACCAGTTTGGGAGCAAATCAGCAAAATATGCTAGGTGATCAGAGGAGAGATAATTGGCAAATATATGGCTTGATAAAAGGTAGACTCTGTGGCCATTATGAGTATAAAGGAAGGACTGGTCCAGAGGAACACCCTAACATTATGGAAAATAATATAGGTAGTTTGGCATACAAGGCCTGAAGCTATGAAAGCACTTTTTTATATCAAAATTATTCACTGGTTCAAGGGTCCTTCATGGGTAAGGAGAAGAGAGGCTGGACCATCATATTATAATTTAGGCAAGCCATGCATTTAATTAAGGAATATGGAAATTGAAATACTTGATCTCCGATGAAAGATAAGAGATCTGGATTGGACTACATAATGCTTAGAGGGATGTAGCAACCTATTTTTGGCATTGCAGGAATTGCTTGTGAAATTAGTCCAAGCTTCCAGATGACGGGAAAACATGACCCAAAAATTTTCGAAAGGTGGGCAGCCCTGAGGCGCATCAGGAAGCTGATATGATCTACCAAAGAAGTAGTATCTAGAAACATATTTTGTGGATTCCTCCTTTCTAGGGACATATTCTTATAGCCTTGCTAGAAATGTAAGTGATGTAAAGAAAGGCTTTAATTCTGGTTGCATGTATGGTCTTGCTCCCTTGTTTTGTTAGTTGCAGATGAACCGATAATTCACTGATGCCCTAAATAAGAAGGAGTCATCAAGGCAGTGCATGTTTAACATATGCCAGCATAGCTAGCTGGAGTTTTATAAAGAATTTTATGTCATTTGCATATCAAACTGATTTGTACAGATGCTTCTGTTAAAAATGTATTTGTAAAGCTGCTTGTGTTAAAACTGTGTAAACAGTGCATCTTGCTGGAAGAAAAGAAATATACATTTATATCAGACTGTACTGTTGTAACTGAGGAAATGTATATGTTAGTATGCTGGAAGGGAAGGGGTTAAGCTCAGCTCAGCTTACCTTAAGAAAAATATCCAGAAATTAAATGACTTTGTCAAAAAAATGTATCTTACTGGTCTGAATGCAGCCAGAGACGCAATGCCTGGAAAAGGCCTGTGCTTTTACTGTCTTTAGTCGTGAACTAGTTGCTACTCTGGGGTGCCACATAATGGCTGGTTAGTCTCTCTAGGAAGGAGGAAAATGTTGGAAGTGTTTTACACTCTCCAGATGCTGGAATAAGCCTTAGCAAAGTTCTAGGTGTATCTTGTGACACATCTGTGGTAGATCCTTGTTCAGCTTCTAGTCAGGGGGGGCAGTTCGGGAACCACAAAATGAGGTGACCAGCCAAGAACACAGCATCAACGGGACCCGACAACATCCCAGGCTGTGTTCTACATGAACTACAGAACAAACTGGCACCCCACCTATGTACCATTTTCAATCATAGCCTCACCTCAGGCTTTGTGCCCACTGAATGGCGCACAGTGATGGTTATCCCACTCCACAAAGGTGGAGCCACCATGGACCCCAGGAACTACCACTCCATTAGCCTGACGAGCCTGGTCTGCAAGGCTATGGAACATATCATGAAATTTATAAACAATGAGCAGGTACAAGTACGACTCAGTCATTGTCCACACTGGTGTGAACGACCTGAGACGTACCTCCTTGGACTACATGAAAAGAGACATAGAGGAGCTCTCTGATTATGTAGCCCAGGCAGGTTTGACCCTGACCTTGAGCAGTATCCTACCTTCACCAAGAATGATGCCACAATACAGAGACAAGATGATCAGCTTTAATAATTGGCTTAAACTCTGGTGTCATTCAAAGGGGATCCAATGTCTGTCTGCCTGGGATGACATGCTGGACAAGCCACACTGCTTCGCAAGGGACGGCTTGCACCTGTCACCCCTGGGTTTCCGGATATTGGCAAAGGCTCTTGCCACCCCCATAGTGCCTTTTTTAGGCAAGGCTCAAATTCTAAACCTACCACCCTAGAACACAAAAAAGGAAAAAAACTAAGGGTAATGCTGCTCAATGCCAGAAGTCTCAACCTCAAGATGCACGCACTCGAGGCCCTTCTCAGTATGGAGAACATCGATGTCTGTGCTGTGACTGAAACCCGGTTCAAGGCTCCTGAGAGCACCCCGGCATTATCAAGTTTTACGTCATATCATGCGTTCCGGCCCCAAAATTCGGACAGCGCCTAGAAAGGAGGGGGGTGTCCATATTCATCAAGGACACCCACACCTCAAGGCTGGTGGAAACGCACGATGCATCGGAGACCATCCAGGTGCAATTAACCATAGGCAAGACTGCTCTGCAATTTGTAGCATGTTACAGGCCACCCTCTCAAACTCAGGACCTCACATAGCTTTCCTGAAAACACTGGAGGGGATAAATGTATCTCCAAACACCATCATACTAGGTGACTTCAACTACCTGAATATAGACTGGGATCACTACTCAAGCCCCAACACTCTAGCCCAAAGGTTCCTAGAGTTCATAAACTCAAATGTCATGGAACAACTAGTCACCATCCCCACAAGAGGAGAAAACATACTAGATCTCATCATCACGAACATGGGGTCACAATGTTCAACACCGGAAGTATACCCCTCACTGGTGAGATCAGATCATAAACTAATCTCACTGGAAGTCCACATCCCGCCCCCACCTGAGATAAAAAAGACCACAGTGAAGAACTTCTCAAAAGCCGACTTCACACTTCTAAAGTCTAGTGTGGTCTCTTTTAAGGCCCCCGAGCCTGCGGAAACCATTACTCAAGCTGCTGAATCACTCACAAATGCCTTCTACCAGCACCTACAGGACTGCATGGATCAGGCAATCCCAAACAAAACAAAGACTCTTTGTACCAAAGGCAAGCGTCCAGTCTGGTGGACCCCAGCCATAAACAAGCTCTACAACAAAAGGAGGAAGCTACTACAAGATAGAGCAAAATCCTTAAAAGGGAAGACACCTTTGATCATTATAAGTAAAAAACTAAGATCTCTCATAAAATCATCCAAGGCAAATTTTGAGAGAAAAGTTGCTAAGGACTCAAAAGACAATCATAAGGCCTTCTTTAGCTATGTTAGAAACCTGGGAGGAAACTCCCAGATATGCTCAGAATTAGTTCAAAATGATGTAAAAATTACTGAACCTACAGACATTGCCAACATACTGGCTGACAGATTCAGTGCAAACTTCTCCCCACCAAAAGGAGAGATATCTATACCAGAGGATTGTAGCCCCCCAAACATCTCTAACACTCAGGTGAGAACTGCTCTCTCCAAGGCGAAAAACACAGCATCCATGGGACCAGATGGTGTCCCCGGTTGTGTGCTCCACGAACCCAATGAGGAATTAAACCCGCAGTTAGGGCAGCTGTTTAATCTTAGCCTCACCTCAGGATACGTACCCAAGGAGTGGCGCATGGCAACTGTGGTCCCACTTCATAAAGGCGGTGCCTCCACCGACCCTGGAAATTACCGTCCCATCAGCTTGACAAGCCTGATCTGCAAAGCTATGGAGAGGATCATAATGGAACTCATAAATAAAGACATAGGGGACTTGCAGACTTTGGATCCAACCCAGTTTGGCTTTGTCAAAGGCAGATCATGCCTTTTAAACTTGGTTGACTTTTTTGAAACAGTCACCAAGGCCATTGATGAGGGAAAGGCAGTCCACACAGCCTACCTCGACCTGGCAAAGGCTTTCGACACAATACCCCACTCAGGTATCATTGAAAAACTCATCAGCTTAAATGTAAACCCATACGTCACAAGATGGGTTGCAAACTGGATAAGTGACAGAACCCACAGGGTCAGAGTTGCTGGCGCCATGTCAGACTCAAAGCCTGTCACAAGTGGTGTCCCACAGGGCTCAGTCCTGGGCCCACTCTTGTTCGGCATCTACTTTTCAGAAGTACAAGCAAACACAGGAGGGTTATGGCTGACAAAGTTTGCAGATGACTACAAACTGGACGCCATAGTCGAGAACACATCTGACAAAGATATCCTTCAGAAGGGTCTTATAGAAATGGATAACTGGTCCCAGAGCCATGGCCTAAAGTTAAATGCCAAAAAATGCATAGTCATACCCTTCGGGAAAAACAAGGTTACCCCTAGCTACCATATAGGTGGCAATCCACTAAGCACAGAAGAGGTTATCAGGGATCTGGGGACCCAGGTTGACAGTAACCTTTCGTTTGACACTCACGTTGCCAAAGTAGTTAGGAAGACCTTCTACATTGCCCACCTGATCATGAAGGGATTCACATCTAGATCAAGGGAGATCATTGTCCCCCTGTACTCAACACTCATCAGATCAATGATTGAGTACAATGCCCCATTCGGAATGTATCTGACCCGACACCTGCAGCAACTGGAAAGGCCCCAAAAGTTCCTCACCAAAAGGATAAAGGGTCTCAAAAATATGTCTTATGCTGCCCGACTGAAGGAACTCCAGCTCTATTCAGTCGCTTACCATCTGCTCAGAGGTGACCTGTGCCTGACATACAAGGCCATCTCCAACCCGGAATTGATGAACATGCTTCACCTCAAAAAATCTAGATCCCTCAGAACTACAAGGGCGGGAGACTTAAACCTTGACACGGTTATTAACAGGACGTGCTGGAGGGACAGATTCATCACCCAGAGACTCCCTATGCTGTGGAGCAAAATCCTGGTACATGTGAGGCAGAGCACCTCGCTGGCTTTGTTCAAGAGAAATCTTGACCAATGGATGGGAGATCGCAGATATACCCCAGGGATTACCTCAGTGTCGCTGCTTGACAGAGGCACAGCAAAATAATGGGCATAGTATCCTTCAAACTAAAGGGGTGGCGAAAGCCACAAAACTCTGGGCTAGGCTTATAAATGCCCTTGGGCAGATAGCCTAGTATGAACCTATGAACCTATGACATTGGTAATCTCAAAACTCTGGACTCCACCCAGTTCAGGTTTGTAAAAGGCAGATCATGTCTCTTAAACCCGATAGACTTCTTTGAAGCAGTCACCAAAGCTGTAGATGAGGGTAAGGTGGTTCACACAACCTATCTAGATCTCGCCAAGGTTTTCGACACCATCCCCCACTCTGGAATTATAGATAAACTCACTAAACTAGGTATAAATCTATATGTCACAAGATGGGTTACCAACTGGCTCACTGACAGAACCCACACTGTGAAAGTAGTAGACTCCAAATTCAACTTCAGACCAGTGACAAGTGGAATACCACAGGGTTCAGTCCTGGGTCCTCTCCTGTTTGGTATCTACTGGCTAACACAGAAGGTCTTTGGCTAAAAGTTTGCAGATGACTGCAAAATAGGAGCCATAATCAAAACTCCTAACAATGTGGACATCCTACAAAAGGACCTCACTGAGACAGATGCCTGGTGTCAAAGCCATGGCCTCAAGCTCAATGCCAAAAGTGCATTGTCATCCCTTTTGGTAAAAACTCTATACCCATGAACTACCACATAGGTGATAGTCTACTTAACACTGAAAGTGTGATAATAGACCTTGGGACACAGGTGGACAATAGTCTTTCCTTTGATAATCACATTGTCACAGTAGTCAGGAAATCCTTCTACGTGGCACATCTCATCACAAAAGGTTTCTCATCCAGGAAAAAAGAGGTCATTGTTCCCCTCTACTAGTCACTCATTAGACCCATTATAGAGTACAACGCCCCTTTTGGTATGTACCTCACAAGACATCTACAACAACTGGAAAGGCCACAGAAATACCTCACAAAGAGGATTACCATCCTCAAACATATGCCCTACGCAGACCGCCTCAAAAACTCCAGCTTTACTCAGTCGCATATCGCCTACTCAGAGGCAATCTCTGCCTAACATACAAAGCTATATCAAACCCAGAGCCGTTGGACATGCTCCACTTAAAGAAATCCCAATCCCTCTGAGCTACACGCTCTAAGGACCTAAACCTCATCACCACAATAAACAGAACATGCTAGAGAGATAGATTCCTGTCCCAGAGACTTCCCATACTCTGGAACAAACTACCTACCTATCTATATCAAAGCTCCTCATTAGCACTCAAGAAAAATCGTGGCGAATGGATGGGAGATAGGAAATGCCCCCCGGGGATCACTTCTGAGGCTCTGCTCGACAGGGGCTCAGGAAAATAATTTTATTGTGTGGCAAAAGCCAGGGTACCATTTGGCTAGGCTTATATAGGCCCTAGGGCCAATAGCCTGGTACCTACCTATGAACCTATGATGTCATTCTATAGCTAGCACTGAAATTGTATTTAGATATTAGTGAGAGATGCTATAGTGACACTCAGCACTTTGTTATTGGAACTCACAACAAAGACACTCATTCACTTCATCTTACCTTGCTATAGCAACTAAGCAGGAACAGTAATTCCTCAGTCAGCTAGGAAAATATAGTGGTACTTAAATACTGTTTTTCTGTATCTGTCTGAATCTTTCCATCTGTGCTGTTTTTATATTTCCTGTGAATTGAAACTCTGATGTTTATTGTGAATAGATACAGTATTTTCATGTTTTTTATTTTATTATTTATTATTATTAAATATATCTATACCTTTTATTGTGGCTGGTCTTTCAGAAAATAGCTTAACCTTTGAGAGTAATTGCATTTATTGGGTGGCACTGTAGGCCTCATGTTCTTGAAAGTCTTGTTGCTTGGTTAATACTACCATTTGTATAAGTATTATTTTTTGTAAGAGTAATTGAGTACCCTGGTAAAAGCCTTAAAGTAGCTGGCTGGTGACAGTGAATCTATTTACCTTATAGTCTTGGGAGAGGTGGTATAATGGGTAAATCTGTGCCAACCTTTCTCAGGTGAGTGTGTGTGTGTGAAAATCAAATCATAAAGAGTGTGTGTGTCAGCTACTTAGAACAGGGACACAGAGCACTGGTTTCTGCAGAGAGAAAGGCAGAGTTTTATTTGGATCCTGGAGAGGAAAAACACAACCTCAGGACTGGAGAGTGCTCCCTATGTTCTTTTAAGGGAAATTGTGCTTGGTGCAGAGAGCTGCATCTGAAAATACTGTGTATATCCATTTTTTTTTCTAAGGGAATATTCCCCACCAGTGTCACAGTGGGCCATTAAACAAAGACACCGTAAAGAGTTACCCAAAGTACTGTAGTGTCAAGCAAGAATGTCTGGAAATGTTAGAGTCAAAGCTAATTGGTTGAAAGGTGCATTCTGCTATATGAGGGGTGAGACACAAAGTATTCGAAAAAGTTGCTGCAGTAGTTGGTTGAGGAGAGAACATCTTGATGTCTTCCAAAGAGTTGGAGTTGAAGGACGAATTACAAAATTACTTAATGATTTTCTACCAAGAAGAGGTAAGGGAAGCATTGTGGATCCATGAGATAGTACAGCAGTATGCATGCATGTCTCTTAAGGGGATACCTGGATCAGCTGTTTAGAAGGCATTTTGGGATCCTACAGACACAAACTTATGAAAGTATAGAAGTTTTATTTTACAATCCTGGCCTTAAGAAGTGTGCAAGCAGTAAACAAATTTAGTGCAGGAGTATCTAAGGTCTTCCATAGTCCCAAAAATGTTCATGGTTCTAAAAATATGGAGAAGGGAAGGACAAACAGAAAATGATAAACTCTCATACTGCAACACCGGTTGCTACCGTAACATCCAGAGAGACTTTCATTTCAGAGGGAGACAACTGAGGGGAATGCCATCAAAAAAAGGCTTGGAGAATCCTTCTCTCTGTGAGAGGCCTAATGGAGGAATCAGAGTGTGCACTTCTATTCATGTATTCTGTAGGAAAAAAACCCTTGGAAATATTATTGATGAAAGAATGTTCACTTCAGTCTAAAGCAAGCCCTGGCCACTGAAAAACAAAGGATAGAGACAGAGAGAGAGAGAGAAGGATCTCTATCACTGTGTCAAGGCAAAGATTCCTAGGAGAAAAGGATAGGTTGGATCCCAAGCCATAGTGCTAGGGAGAGAAAATGAACTCCACAGTGGAACTATGTAGGGGGTTGTAAATTAGGACCAGATGCAAATCTCCAAAGTAAACCTGTATACTGGGCCAGGAAGGCAGAACCAGTCAGAGAGAAACTTCATGGAGCCATGACAGACAGTGACCATCCAGAACTCCATGCTTGTTAAGAACATACAGTTGTAAGGAAAATATTTCAAGTCTACCCAGGCAGTGTTGGAAGTCAGTGCCCAATCCCTGTCTATAGAGCCTACAGCACAGACTGTACAACTGAGCCACTGTGTCTCCCAAAAAGAAAAAGGGAAGCCATACCTCTCAAGCTCTCAGCTCAAGAAATCTGAACAAAACCTTATATGATGGGGTACAAGGGCACGAATTATGAGCATATTTTTAAATATTGTTATTAGCCTAGAAAGTAGCTAGAATAACAGGATGTGTGTTAAGCATTTGGACTAAAATATTTTTTTTCTGCCCATCAGATTTGAAGGCACAAGTACAGAAGAAAACCTAGCAGTTGAAAAACTTCGGAGCCAGCCATAGTCATACCCCTCTGATTCAAAGGGGGACAGGATCCTATCCAAAGTCGCTGGATGAAAAGTTTCTAATGCTGTCTGAAGCAAGGAATCTTTCTGTTGAGGTCAAAGTTTCAGAATGCACTGGAAGGACAATAGACAGATTTCTCAAATCCAGCAACAGCCAAGTCCGCCTAAGTCAAAGGGAACCAGGATCCGAAGGTGGCTCCAAACCCCCGGGATCCAAAGTTATTGGAGCCGAAGTCTTCCCAGCATAGTTCTCAACCTCTACACACAAGAGAATTGTATAAAGAATCTCTATTAGAATGCACGTCTTAAAGAATATAAAAGTTTGAAAACTCAAATGACTGCAAACTCTTTAGTAAACTAAAGTATATCATCTCACAATACAGGTTAAACCTAACTATCAGTGGAGATATCCATCCAAACCCAGGCCCCAGTACCCCTGACTTACCATTTAATAGAAACAGTAATAAAAATATTATCAGTAGACCCACTAATTCCCTCTTGATCTGCCATCTCAATATAAGAAGTATAAACAAAAAAAATACAGGACCTACATGCCCTTTTAGCTGTTTATTCCCCAGAGATACTATGTCTATCCGAAACCTGGTTAAAACTAGCTACCACTAATAATGAAATTCTTCAACCTGGCTATAGTATGCATAGACTAGATCGGGCCACAAGGAAAGGGGGGAGGGTGTAGCCATCCTCTATAAATCTGAACTAGATGTAACGATTGAAACTATCCAACCACCTCAGATCAACAACTCTGAAATTAGCCACCAAAATGCATCTGAATAAAAGTAAAAGTATTAATATCATCTGTATGTACATTCTCCCAGGGAATAATGTAGCTGCAATAGAGGATACCCTTCACTGGCTATCCTCTCAGTATACACAAGAAACTCTAATTTTGGGAGACTTTAATGTAGACTGGGACTCCTGTTAATTAAAATCCCCCTCCACTCATATTAACCTTCACACATTCACTCAAAAAATAGTCTTCCCTACCAGAATTGACAAACGGTCACAAAGAGAGTATACTGGATTGGATACTTGTAAATAGAAACCCCCTAAACTACACTGCAGGCACCCTCCCAGATGATCTAAGTGATCACTTCCTAACCTATGTAATTAAACAAAATTAAATCCCCACAACCACCCTTGCTTAGAAAGGTTAGAAGCAAAGAGACCTTGATCCTGCCAAACTTCAACTAGAACTTAAGTCCTGCAACTGGACTATACTAAAGCATCTTAGCTTAGAGGAAGCTCTGACTTACTTCAACAACAAATTTATAGAAATCCTAGACCTACATGCTCCCGTGCGCCATAAAAGAACAAAAGGAAACAATGTCCCCTGGCTTTTCAAAGAAACAAGAACAAAAATCTCTAGTAGAAACAAACTATGGGCCACCTGGCGAACTACCAAAAATCCCCAGGATCATAACAAATACAGATAGGCAAGGAATGATACAAAAAGACTTGTCCTACTCTATAAAAAAGACTATTACTGTAGACTACAGGTGAATAATCAGAATAATCCTCAAAAATTCTGGGCTGGGATCAACAAATTACTGTATCCAGGTAAAACCTCAACCCCCAACCCAGCTGCTAACTCTAATAAAACCTCTGAACAGGTCGCTGATGGCTTCAATCATTTTTTTACTGAAACCATTCAAGCTCTTGCAAGCCAACTACCTCAAAGTACCCTGGAAGAAAACAACAATAACTCTGGTACCCAAAATGTATTTTGCTTTCAGCCTGTACCTACCCTCCTATATTTGCAAGCTTCTCAAAAAACTAAAACCCACCACCCTATCTGCTGACCAACTCCCAGCAGAATATCTACAATTGACAGCTGACGCTGTTGCCTATCCCATCTCCATACTAATCAACCAAACCATTTCCGAAGCCAAAATTCCCATAATTTGGAAAACATCTTATGTTATTCCACTACATAAAGGAGGTCCCTCCACTGAATACTCCAACTACAGACCCATAGCCATACTCTCCCCACTAGCCAAGATTATGGAGAAATGTATACACAAACAACTTATGCAACACCTAATCCAAAATGACTTAGTGGCTGATACCCAACATGGTTTTCGACCACATCATAGTACTACCTCTGCCCTACTATCCTTCACTAACACTATTAATGACAACCGCAACAATAATAGCACCTCATCTGCCCTCTTCCTAGACCTCCCCAAGGCCTTTGACATGGTCGACCATCACCTTATGATCTCTACCCTGTAGACACTTAGACTACATCCCAGTGCCCTTCTTTGGTTTAAATCCTATCTCCATGACAGGAAACAAGCAGTCATTTGGCAAAGTAAGCTCTCAAATCTATTACCCATTACTATTGGAGTTCCACAAGGCTCCATACTAGGACCACTATTGTTTTCCATCTTTATTAATGATCTTCCAACCATCATACCAAACATCAACTGTATTCAGTATGCTGATGACTCCACTTTAATCTGCTCAGCTACATCACCAGATGATCTAAAAAGGGACACCCAGACTACTTTTTCTGTGGCAGAAAATTGGCTATCCAAACATCGCCTACTACTCAATCCCAAAAAAAAACAAACTGCTTATATTTCCACCAACCCAGAGGTCCTTACCCTTTCTCCTTTACCATCCAAGCTAACAATGGGACAATTATTTCCCCAGACCCCAATACCAAATTGCTAGGTGTTACAATAGATAAAATATTTAAAATTTGACCTCCATATTAGCCAGACTATCAAAACCATCAACAAAAAACTCGGCTCACTCTATAGACTAAAAACCTTCCTCACCCCCATAGCTAAAATAGCCATTGCACACTCGCACCTACTATCCACCCTCCTATATGCTTCCCCACTTCTAGAAAATATAAGTAAAACTGATCTTAAACTTACAGCCTGCTACAATCACATCGTTAGGTTTGCTACGGGTTCTCCTTTTAGAACCCACCATTGCATTAACCTCAAACAACTTGGATGGTTGGAGTTTCCCAATCTTGTTAAGTATAACCTGCCAATATTGGCTAATAAAATCCTAAAAAACTCAAATCACATTCCAGCCCTTAGTCACCACATCTTCCCTCACACCAACTCAAGAATGCTCCGCTCATCCAATAAGCTACAATTAGAAACAACTAAAATCAACAATGCAGCTGGCATGGCCATATTTGCTAATTCTGTAGGGAGAACCTGGAACAAACTTCCCGATGCCATTACCTTGCTCTCCTCCCCAGTCCAATTCAAAGCCTCTATCAAACAATACCTAGAACAAAAATGGATATGTCATTGTGACAAGCCTGACTAATTCCAACAGTGCATGTATTTTTGTCAATCCAACTTGTGTTGTTTTTTTCCTTTGTTTATCTAAGACCACCCTCAAAAAATGGAATTTTGTAGCACTGCCTGTATGATTGTACTTCTATTGTATTCCTTGTCTTAATAACAATTTAA
This sequence comes from Protopterus annectens, assembly GCF_019279795.1. Classification (NCBI taxonomy): domain Eukaryota; kingdom Metazoa; phylum Chordata; order Ceratodontiformes; family Protopteridae; genus Protopterus; species Protopterus annectens. The sequence continues at coordinate 1,997,176,627 of NC_056726.1, read as the reverse complement.
CCTGATTACTTAAATATTACTTATATTTAATGTTCATCTTCTCTTCTGTTACCATTATTGTACTAAGTCTGAACTTCTGTAAAAATTCAAAAATCTGTAAAACTGCTTGGCTGAAAGTATCTTTCAGTTATCCTTGTCTAAACAACATCAATACCCAATTGTAAATATTATTGTATAATCAATGTTACTTTTGCTCTTCTGCTACTTTGACTGTATTCTGCTGGAGCTCATCTCCCTGGGCCTCCGCTGAAAATGGACTTCGTTCCAGTCGGACTTAGCCGGTCAACAAATGTAAAATAAATAAAATAAATAAGAAATAAATTTATTAACTTCAAATGTCAAATTTATGAAGGACAGACCAAATATAGGAGTCAAAAATATGGACACTTAAGTGGTAAACTTTCTAGTCATCTCCAGAACCAAAAATTGTAATTGTTCATCTGATCCAAAGACCCCAGATCCGATTAGAAGCAATAGAAAAAAAAGACAACATATAAAAAAAAATGAACTAGCAGATCCCAGAAGGAACCAGACCCAGAGCCAATGGGGGGCTGGGATTAATTAGAAGTTATGTACTCACCATAACGTTCCATCTGAGTAGGTGACTTCATTTGGATGCAACCTGTGGGTATCGGATCCGACCTCGGATCCGAGCCGGCATTTCAAAAGCTTAGGCTCCGAGCTCCTAGCTCCTCCCTCTTACCTATAACCCCTTGCCAAGCCCTGACTGACCTCAGATTGAGTTTGTCTAAATAATACTGACTACAGTACATGAACCAAGCATAAATACTCGCTCTATAAAGGTCAGGGGGATGGAGGGATAGTTACATCAAATGAAGTCACCTACTCAGATGGAACGTTATGGTGAGTACATAACTTCTAAATCTGAAGTAGGTAGACTTCATTTGTCTGCAACCTGTGGGACAGAGTCCCCAGCTACCTGAATCTTGGGTGGCCGTCATGGAAGGATGTTCTGGAGCACCGCTGAGCCAAAGGATGCTCTTCCCCTGGAAACAACATCCACCTTATAATGAGAAATAAAGGTATGAGGCGAGGCCCAAGTAGCTGCCGTGCAGATATCATCCAATGACGCACGGGACTTAAAGGCGGCTGACGTGGATACTGCCCTAGTAGAATGAGCCGTAACCCTCTGAGGAGCAGGTCTACCTGAAGTGTCATAAGCCTGCAAAATACAATTAGCAATCCACCTAGATAGTGTGACTTTAGACACTGCTTTACCCAAAGCAAATTTAGCAAAGGAGACGAACAGCTGATCTGATTGCCTGAGACCAGCTGTTCTGTGAATATAAAATCGTAATTGTCTATGAACATCCAAGGAATGCAATTTGTATTCCCCTTTGTTTGAGTACTTGGGAAAAAACAGAAGTAAATTGATTGATTGGTTGATATTAGATTCTGAAGAGACCTTCGAAGAAAAGATGGATTGGTCCTGAGGCACACCCTATCTGGAAAGAAAGAAAGGTAAGGCGGCTTGACGATAGAGCCTGAAGTTCAGACACTCTTCTGGCTGAAGTGATAGCTACTAAGAAGGCAGTCTTCCAGGAAAGGTACTTTAGGTCTGTAGAAGCTGCAGGCTCGAAGGGAGGAGCAGTAAGAGCTTGCAGAACTAAAGATAGGTCCCAAGGTGGTACAATCTCCTTGACTGGAGGCCTCAACAAAAAAATCCCTTTGAGAAAGGTTTTGCACAATTTCGCCGTCATGAGGGGAGCTGTCTCATGACCAATGTGATAATGCGAGATGGCTGCCAGTTGTACCTTAATCGTGGAAGAACTTGCCCCTTGATGAAAGAGGTCTGTTAAAAAATCCAGCACTGCTGACATAGGTGCTGAGAAAGGGTCCAAAGTTCTCTGAAGCGCCCAAATAGAGAATCTTTTCCATTTACTCCGATAAACCTGCCTAGTGGAAGGTTTATGAGCTGCCACTAAGATGGCCTTGACCGGTGACGAGTCCTAATCAAGGATGGAACTGGAGCAGCCAAGCTGTCAATTTCAGGGTGCGTAGATTGGGAACCGAAATTCCCAGAGGGTGGGAGATGAGATCCGGAATCGGATCCAGAATCCAGGGTGGATTGATTTTGTGAGACCATACAAAGGGGAACCAGGGTTGACGAGGCCAGAACGGGGCAATGAGAATCATTCTGCTCCCCAAACTGTTGGCTTTCTGCAGAAGCCTCTGCATCAGAGGTAGTGGAGGGTAGGCATAAAGGAGACCGGGAGGCCAAGCATGCACCAGCGCATCTCTCGGGAATTCCCCTGGTGGGGGAAGCAGAGCGAAGAAATTGTCGCATTTGGCATTTGAGGGAGAGGCAAAAAGATCGCAACAGGGTTGCCCCCAAACGGCAAAAATCTTCCTCGCTACCTGAGGATTGAGAGACCACTCGTGAGGTGAAAGAATGGTGCGACTGAGTTTGTCCGCAAGGATGATGGATTTTCCCGGAATGTGCGTTGCTACCAGAAAGCGTTTGGTGGAAATTGCCCATTCCCAGACTCTCATGGCCTCTCGACAAAGGGGATAGGACCTGGTTCCTCCCTGTTTGTTGATGTACCAGACTACCGACATGTTGTCTGTCTGAATCGCAATAGTCCCTGAAGGAAGAACGTGGTGAAGTGCTTGCAACGCTAGGAGCACCACCCTCATTTCCAGGACATTTATATGCAACGACGTCTCTGTGAGGTTCCACGTGCCTTGGACAATCTTTCCCGCAGAATGCCCCCCCACCCGAGGCAAGAAGCGTCCGTGGTCACTGTGGCTCGGGGAAATGCAGCACAAAAAGGTCTCCCTGTCAGGGGCTCCGGAGAAAGAAGCCACCAAAGAAGGGAATCCTTGCATGCTTTGCTGACCGCTATCGGAGTGTTGAGAGAGGAACAGAGAGGGGACCACTGAACTTGAAGGGTCCATTGAAGAACCCGCATGCGTAAGCGTGCATGAATAAGAAGCGGGATAGCTGCCGCCATCGAACCTAGGGCCCTCAGGACCGAAGCTGCAGTCGGAAATGGTTGCAGGACCGCTGCTACATGACACTTCAGTTGGCTATTCTGTCTGGAGTGAGGAAGGCTCGCATTGACCTGGTGTTTAGCCTTCCTCCTATGAAATCTATAGCTTGTGTGGGGTGCAGTAAAGATTTCTCCCAGTTGACAGTGATGCCCAGCCTTGGGGCTAGTCGAAGAAAGTAGTCCCTGGCTGAGCACAGAAGATGCCTTGATGATGCCGTCAGGAGCCAGTCGTCCAGGTACGGAAAGACCTGTAATCCCTGGAGCCTCAGGTGGGCCGCTACCACCGCTAGAACCTTGGTGAACACCCTGGGGGCTGAGGTGAGACCAAAGGGGAGGACCCTGAACTGGTAATGACTGGCTCCCAGCCGGAAGCGAAGGAACCTCCTGGACCGTCTGTCCATGCGAATGTGGTAGTACGCGTCCTTGAGGTCGATGGAGCACATCCAGTCGTTGTCCCTCAAGAGGGGGAGTATAGCTTGAAGGGTGACCATCCGGAACTTTTGCTTGGTTACTGACAGGTTCAGCAGGGAAAGATCTAAGATTGGTCTTAAGTCCCCTGTTTTCTTTGGCACCAAAAAGAACCTGGAGTAAAACCCTGACCCGGTTTGATCTGGGGGGACGCACTGGATAGCTCTTTTTTCTAGCAGCTGTTCGGTTTCGATAGCTGCTGCCTCCCTTTGGTCGGGTGGAACATCTGGGAGGCTGCGAGATCTGGGAACTTTGTACAGGGGAATTGTATAACCTCTGGATATCACGCGAAGCACCCAACGGTCTGATGTGATGGACTCCCAAGTAGTTAGGTGCCTCGAGAAACGCCCCCCGACTGCCTCCAGAGACGGACAGCCAGGCAACCCTTCAGGGCTGCTGCGTGGGTCTCTCAGAGAAAGGTTCTCTGGACCCAATGTTTCTAGGAGCCCCCCTGCCTCTAGGACGGCGACCTCCCTGTCCTCCTCTGCCACGGGAGGACTGGTTATCCGGAGCAGGTTGGGACTGCTGCGATTTCCGGAACCACATCTTCTTCTGTCCCTTTTGGTTCTTCAAGAAGGACCTCTGGGGAGCTGAGAAGCGGACTCCGACGGCAGACAGCGTCTTCCCATCCTTTTCGCTCTGGACCAGTGTTTCGTGAACAGTCTTGCCAAACAAGGCAGAACCATCAAAGGGGGCATTCGCGAAAGTTGCCTTGAAGGGCTCTGCGAAATCACAGTGGCGGAGCCAGGCCTGCCGCCTCATGACTAGGCCTGCTCCGCTGGCTCTAGCGGCTCCCTCGGTAGCGTGAGAAAGTAGCCGCATAGATGTGTTAGAAACCGCTCTAAGAGTGGCCATTTGGGTGGAGTATACCTGCTTATCCTCACCCGACATGGACTCTGGGGGAGATGCAGCGTATTCTTTAATCAGATCCCGCTGCATCCTGATGACGTGTGCCATGTAGTTCAGCGCTCTCAAAGAGAAGGTTGCTGAACTGAAAACTCGCTTCCCAATGCGATCCATCGAGCGGGACTCCTTGCCCGGAGGATGCATAGAGGGACTCTCCTGGGCCAATTCCCTCTTAGTGGCTGCAGCCATCATCATGGCATCTACTGGGGGCCCTTGCTCCAGTGAGTGCGGTCCGCCGGAGGGGAAAGGATACGGTCAGGACGCTTGGGTACAGGCTCAACGGTGTCCGAATCCTTCCACGCTCTGATGGATATAAGGTCCACCAGAGGGTCGGCAGGAGGGGACACCCAAGAGGTAGATGGGCCCGTCTCGAATGCCTCCAAGAACACAGACTCGTCTGAGGAAGCCTTGGGGGCAGACCACCCCCCCCCGATCCTTAACATTTCCATAATGTCTCCAAATGAGACATCTTCAGGGGGTGATCTTGGGGAGCCTTCCCCTTCATCCAAGTCTGTGTCTTCGGTAACGGACTCGGGGGAGTCCATGTGCCTCCTTTTGCACTTACGCTTCCGAGGCACTTCATCGGGGCTGTCCGAGGAGTACTCTTCCGCAGCTGGATGTTCCAAGGGAACTACTTGGGACATCGAGGCGGGCTGTCCCTGGGACCGGCTGGTGGGAGCCTGGCCCAACTGCAAGGGAGTGCGGGATGGAGCCGTGGCAGGGACCGGGGGTCCGGACGTCCTCAACAGTGCCCTTTCCACTACGAAGGCCGAGGGGGAGCCAGCTTCTCTAAACCCCGAGCCGACCCCACTCGGATCCGACGACGGATCGGAGCCGGAGCGAAACCGCCGGATCCGAGACCGTGTGCTCCGACCTGGACGGAGCCGAAGACACACCAGCTCCCTCGGATCCGAGGCTCGGTCCTCGGCTCGAGAGGTCGGGTCCGGCACCAAGCACTCAAGGGATGGGACGGATCCGAGGTGCGCCGACCTATCGGATCCGACCCACCCCCGGATCCAACTCTGCCCGGCGCCGACAGCTCCGAACCCATGGTATGGGTCGGAGAAGGAGCCAAAGGGGTGAAAAAAAGGGGTCGAAGCCCCTCCCGGATGGGGGGGGGGCTAGGAGCACTCCCATTTGCATTTGGGCCTGGATGAATTTCCTCATCATCCGGTCCATATCTGCTTCACTCATGGAGAATGTGGATCTGGTGGAGGCCACCGAAGCGGACCTAGAGAGCCGCCTTGGGGACCTCACTGAAGGGCTAGCCTCCTCCTCCTCGGGCCCATGAGAGAATCAAGGGGAGTGGAGCCGAGGAGGAGGAAAGCTAGAAGGCACAGGGGAGGCCCGCTTAGATGGAGGAGCCGAACTGGAGGTTTCAGCTCTCCGTTTGTGGTGCCTCTCCCTGTGCCTCTCCTTCTTCTCTCTCTCCCTAGAAGACTCTCTCTCCTCCGGCATCTTAGAGGGAGGTTGAGTCCCAGCCGGTGGAGGAGAGCCCACAGCAACTGCTTGCTGAGTAGAAGGGGCAGAAGCCGAAGCGGTATCTGGAGGGAGAAGTCCCGCCAGCACCGGCTTCGACCTCCGCTCCCTCAAAGCTCGGGGTTGAACCCTGCACAAATGGTACAACCAGATGACAGGTGCTCAACCCCCAAGCATTTGATCGAGTGTGGCCATCCGCTGGGGACAGCTTATGGCCACACTCGGTACATTTAGAGAATACAGCCTTATGGGCTTCAGACATGATAAGCCCTAACAGGCCTCAAACAAACACACACACACAAACTACGCAAAACCCGAGAAAAGTTTAAAAGAAAGAGAGAGGAAAGCCTAACACAATCACTTCTAACTAACTAAATTAAAAAAGTTAAGGTTTTTGAAAATTTTTCTGTCAGAAAAACGTATCTGTCCCTAGGAGCTCTGGAATCCGTCGCAACTTGAAAGCGGCAAACGAAATCTGGGGTCAGTCAGGGCTTGGCAAGGGGTTATGGGTAAGAGGGAGGAGCTAGGAGCTCGGAGCCTAAGCTTTTGAAATGCCAGCTCGGATCCGAGGTCGGATCCGATACCCACAGGTTGCAGACAAATGAAGTCTACCTACTTCAGATCTTTATTTTCAACTTTTGCTGAGCCCAAATGTTGGAGTGCATGCAGTCAGACCAAGGTTCAGATCTGAAGACATGCTGACGCTGAAAGCTTGGCTCCACAAAGATGGATCAGAAAATGTGACTGGATCAAGATCTGTAGAGCAATTAGTATTTGGCAAAGGACCGACATCCACAAATGAGACAGCCTACAAATCTGATCTGAAGCACACCTCTCACCAGAAAGTTGATAGACTAATGGTGTCTGCCATAACATACATTTTCTGAAGGATTTGAAATTTGAAACTCAAATGCAGGTCACAACATAGTGACTCCAATCCTCAGATCATCTGAGTGATCTGTCAGAGAACCACAAACTGTACGAGGAACGGACCAAAAATATGAGCCAAAAATCTAGACATTCTGCAAAAATGTGGACAACTGAGAAGTATGAAGAGGATCAGATTGCAAACAAACCTAGGATCCAAAACCTCCATAACTGGATTAACATCAACATTTACATCAGTTTTTCCTCTCTCTATCTCCTTTAAGGCAAAGACACTGCAAATTTATGTAGGTGAACTGGGAAGAAAGGAACTGAAGTTCAGAAACTCTGCTGGCATAGGTAATAGCTACAAGAAATGTTTTCCATAACAAGAACCTAAGATCAGCTGAAGCAGCTGGTTGGGTCTGGTTGAATACTCAAGCACAAAATTAAGATCCCAAGGTATAATCCATCTAGTATTGAAGGCCTGGAATGAAAGATCCCTTTGATAAAGGTCTTAGAAGAAGGATGTGCAGCTAATGACCGATTTGGAAAACCCTCATGAAAGCATGAAATAGCTATCAAATGAATCTCAATTTTGAAGTGACCAGCATCTCTCTTATATAACTCTTTTTAAAAAGCTATCATCTCTTCCAAGGGATCCAAAATCACTCTGAGAATTCCTTCCATTTGCTCTTATAAAACCTTCCAAATGAGGCCTTCTGTAAAGCTCGAATCAGCTCTATAACAAAGAGAGAACTGAGAGTTTCTGGCCATTATTGGAACTAGGGATATCAAGCAGAGGGAAGGGACTGAATGTCCAAATAATACTATCCAGGTGGGTGACTTATCAGTGTGGAACTCTATGGGAGGAGAATGGGCTTCTCTTTCAAGTAAAGCCACAACAAGGGGAACCAAGTCTTGCAGGGCCATATGGGTGCTTTAAGAATGAACTGAGAATTGTAATGAGTTGAGGACAAGTACAGAGGAGATTGGGGGGGGGGGCAGTCATGAGAGAATGCACCCTTGGGTGTCTATGTTTCCTGGGGAATTATTTTGAAGTGCAGGAATTTGGTGTTGAGTGGCAAAGCAAAAAGGTTGCTTTCAGGTCTTCCTACTTTTTGATGAAGCTTCAGGCATTTTTCTGTTCAGAGGCCACTTGTGGGGCAAAAGAATCTGCCTGCTTAGTTTATCTCCAGTCACAGCGGTAGACCTGGGTATGTGTATTGCAATCAGACAGCATTGCGACGTCAGGGCCCATTCCCATACTCTCACTGCATCTCTGCACAAGGGGTAAGCCCTGGTTCCCCCTTCCTTGTTCATGTACTGCACAACTGCCATACTGTCCAACTGTATAGCAACTGCCTCTCAAAGAAGAGTCCTAAAATGTCTGCAAGGCTAGGAGTACTGCTTGCATCTCAAGAAAGTTTGTGTAAGAAGGCCTTCTCCAAAGTCTAATAACCTTGAGTCATCTTGCCCAAACACTGCCCGCCACCATCTACCCTAAGGCAGACATATTAGTAGTAATTGTTGTAAGCAATATTGGTTTGGTGAAGAGGGATTTGCTGTATAGGTTGTATTGGTGTGTCCACCAGGTGGCATGAGTTTATCTGAAGGTTTGAGAAAGTACCAACAAAAAAACAAGTAAGTTCCGTGGTATCCCCGAAGTCTCAAAACAACCCACTAAAGTGTAGTGGGTCCAAAAATAAAACAGTGTAAGAAACTTCTCTTTGTGGAAGATTTTCAGTCCATATATATCTAGTTAATCACTGTATATTAATCAGATCAGACAATAGTAGTAGAAGTAGCGAACCTAAACTCATCTCAAGTAAAAACAAAACAAAAAAATAATAGAAAATATATAATTGTACAGCAGTACTAAGTATTCGAAAGTAATCCAAGCAATGCAGGCAGTCGGTTTCCAGTCAAAAATCCTTTAAGTACACAGACAAGCGATCCAAGCTTTCTAAATATATATATATATATATATATATATATATATACACACTTTTTATCAGGCATGGGAGTGGTTTATTGTGCTGTAAAACAAAGTGTTATTGGTACACATGTTAAATTCACATCCCTTCCCCCATCAGTGTGACATTCGAGCTGGTCCTGCCCTACTTAGCAGCTGTCATAATATATAACCCTTATGTACTTTAAATAAAATTTATAATGATGTGGTACCTCTTATTTAACCAGATTAAGTAGATTATTAAGTCTCATTTTTATCCAAGACAATATACTACATGGCTAGAAATATATCAACCTTAGTTCATCTGGCAATCAAAAAATATATATAAATATATACATATAGCATGTAAAAATCAATTTCTATGTTCATAACCTATTGATAACAAAGATCACTTTTGTCCTTCAAGACTTCTTCAGGTCTGTGTAAAAGAACCCCAAAAACAATCTATAAAAATATCTATAATTGTATAATTAGTTAGTATTGTTATTACACATCATAGGTTCATACTAGGCTATCTGCCCTAGGGCATTTATAAGCCTAGCCAGAGTGTGTTTGGCTTTCGCCACCCATTTTAAATTAATTTTGCTATGCCCTTTTTCGAGGTTAGTATACTGTGCCTCTTTCTAACAGTGACACAAAAGTGATACCTGGGGTAAACCTACGATCCCCCATGCACTCATCAAGATTCCTCTTGAGAGTCAATAAGGGACTCTGCCTAACCTGGACTGGGATTTTATTCCAGAGTGAAGGGAGCCTCTGGGTTATGACTCTGTCCCTCCAGCATGTCCTATTTATTTCAGTGCTGAGGTTCAAGTCTCTCGAGCACGTAGCTCGATGGGATTTGGATTTTCTGATGTGCAGCATATCCATTAATTCCGGATTGGACATGGCTTTATATGTCAGGCACAGATCGCCTCTGAGCAGGCGGTATGCCAGTGAGTAGAACTGGAGTTTCTTTAACCGGGCAGCATATGGCATCTGTTTGAGCCCTTTGATCCTCTTGGTGAGGTACTTTTGGGGTCTTTCCAGTTGCTGCAGGTGTCTGGTAAGGTACATCCCAAAAGGGGCATTGTACTCAATTATGGGCCTGATGAGGGATGAGTAAAGAGGCACGATGACCTCCCCTGATCTAGATATGAATCCCTTCATGATTAGGTGGGCTGTATAAAATGTTTTTCTAACCACTTTGGCCACGTGGTTGTCAAATGAAAGATTGCTATCAACTTGGGTCCCCAGGTCCCTAATTACTTCTTCCGTTCTTAATGGATTACCACCTATGTGGTAGTTTGTGGGCACTTTGTTTTTGCCAAAGGGGATGACTATACACTTTTTGGCATTTAGCTTGAGGCCATGGCTCTGGCACCAGTTGTCTGTTTCTATGAGGCCCTTTTGGAGGATGCTTGTGTCGGCTGGAGAATCGATTATGGCGCCCAGTTTGCAGTCATCTGCGAACTTGGTCAGCCACAGTTCTTCCATGTTGGCCTGTACCTCCGAGAAATATATACCGAACAAGAGAGATCCCAGGACTGAGCCTTGTGGGATGCCACTTGTAACTGGTTTGGAGTCTGACATGGCTCCAGCAATTCTAACCATGTGGGTTCTGTCCTTGAGCCAGTTTGCAACCCATCTAGTGACATAGGGGTTTATATTTAAGCTGGTGAGCTTATCTATAATGCCCGAGTGGGGTATTGTATCGAAGGCTATTGCGAGGTCCAGGTAGGTTGTGTGGACCACCTTCCCCTCGTCAATGGCCTTGGTGACTGTTTCAAAGAAATCGACCAGGTTTAAGAGGCAGGATCTACCCTTAAAGCCGAACTGGGTAGGATCCAGTGTCTGTAGGTCCCCAATATCTTTATTTATGAGGTCCATGATGATCCTTTCCATAGCTTTGCAGACCAAGCTATTCAGGCTTATGGGGCGATAGTTTCTGGGATCCGTTGAGGCACCACCTTTGTGGAGAGGGACTACTGTTGCTGTACGCCACTCTTTGGGTACATATCCTGTGGTAAGGCTGAGACTGAACAGCAGTTTTATGTTTGGGTTTAGCTCTTCTTGGAGTTCATGTAGGACACAGCCCGGGACACTGTCTGGTCCCATTGATGCTGTTTTTTTTGCTTTGGAGAGGGCGGCTCTTACCTGAGCATCTGAGATGTCAGGGGGGCAGCACTCTGCTGGGATAGATATTTGTCCTTTGGGTGTGGAGGGGGGGGGGGTTGCGCTGAACCTGTCAGCTAGGATGTTGGCAATGTCTGCGGGTTCGGTGCATTTTTTTGTCATTTTGGACTAATTCTGAGCATATCTGGGAATTCCCACCCAGGTTCCTAACATAACTAAAGAAAGCCTTGTGATTATCCTTAGTGTCCTGTGCAATTTTTCTCTCGAAGCTGGCCTTAGACGATTTTATGAGTGCCCGTAGTTTTTTGCTAACACTGATCAGAGATGCCTTCCCTTTTTGGGATTTTGTTCTATTATGTAGTAGCTTCCTCCTTCTATTGTATAGTTTGTTTATGGCTGGGGTCCACCAGACAGGACGTCTGCCTTTGGAGGACTGGGTCTTGGCTTAATTTGGGATTGCATGATCCATGCATTCCTGAAGGTGTTCATAGAATGCATTTATAAAGGATTCTGCGGTCTGGGCCATATTTTCCACAGGCCCGGGGGCTTTGAAGGATTTCACCTCGGTTTTGAGGAGTCTGAAATTTGCTTTAGAGAAGTTTTTCACTGTGGTTTTCTGGGCAGGGGGTGGGGTCGGGATGTGAATATCCAGCGAGATTAGTTTATGGTCTGATCTTACCAGTGAGGGATACACTTCTGGTCTAGAGCATAGAGTCCCCATGTTGGTGATGATCAGGTCCAGTATGTTTTCCCCTCTTGTGGGAGTGGTAACAAGTTGTTCCATAGCATTTGAGTTTATAAATTCTAGGAACCTTTGAGCTAGGGTGTTGGAGCTAGAGTAATGCTCCCAGTCTATGTTTGGGTAGTTGAAGTCGCCCAATATAATGGTGTTTGGAGAGACATTTTCGAGTGTTCTCAGGAAGGCCGGGTGGGGTTCCTAGGTTTGGGAGGGTGGTCTGTAGCAGGCTATAAACTGAAAGGCAGCATTACCCACTGTTAGTTGCACATGGATAGTCTCTGATGCTTCGTGCTGTGCCACCAACCTGGAGGTGTGGGTATCTTTGAAGAATATTGATACCCCCCCTCCATTTCTGGTTCGGTCCAAGTTTTGGGGCCGAAAAGCATGGTATGAGGTATAACTTGGTAGTGCTGGGGTGCTCTCGGGAGCCTTGAACCAGGTTTCTGTTACTACACAGATATCGATGTTCTCCATGCTAAGGGGAGTTTCGAGTGCATGCATCTTGAGGTTTAGACTTCTGGCGTTGAGTAGCATTACTCAGTTTCTTATCCCTTGTGATACCTATGGAGATGGGTTTGTCTTTTGAGCCTTGCCTAAAAAAGGCACTATGGGGGTAGCAAAAGCCTTTGCCAATATCCGAAAGTCCAGGGGTGACAGGTGCAAGCCGTCCCTAGCGAAGCATCGTGGCTTGTCGAGCATGTCATCCCAGGCCGACAGGCATTGGATCCCCTTTGAATGACACCAATACTTAAGCCAATTGTTGAAATTAATCATCTTGTCTTCATATTGTGGCATCTTTCTTGGTGAGGGTAAGATGCTACTCAAGGTCAGGGTCATACCGGCCTGGGCTATATGCTCAGAGAGCTCCTCTATGTCTCTTTTCATGTAGTCCAGGGAGGTACATCTCAGGTCATTCACACCAGCATGGACAATGACGGAGTCATATTTGTACTTGCTTTGGAGTGACCTGAGTGCTTGTGTTATGTGGCGGATCCTAGCGCCCGACAGGCAGCTCACCGTGACCTTCTCCTTGTTCAGCCTGGTGAGCGGGACATCAGTGTGCCTGACGATAGAGTCACCTATTACAAGTGTATCAGGTGTGTTGTTTAGCCTTAAGGGCTGTGACTGTTTGGCACACTGGCTTTGCGAGCTATGTGTTGCACGTGTTTTGTTTTGGGGTAGCGGTTGCTTGGGTGTCTGCTTTGGAGGTCTCTGCTGCTTAGGCAGATTTTTATTTAGAGCCTCCGAGTATGTTTTTGTGTGTTTATGTGTTTGGTTTGCTGTCGTGGTAGGTCTATATGAGACGAATTGTAGTGAGTGTGGTTTCCTTCTCCTCCTGACTGGTTATGCCAGTACTGAGTTGAGAGAACTTAGCCTCCAGTTTGGCTATATGGTTGCATCTCTCACATGTGTTGGAATTTGTTGGGAGGAGAAGAGGGTCGTCTGTGTACATGAGGCAGTTGTAACATTGCCTCAAGATTCCCAGATTCACCAGCTGGACCGGAGAGGAGATTGACAACTGACCTTTGGACATGCTAGAATAGTATTGGTAATTCCTTTATAATTGAAAAAAGGGCCAATGGGGAACAAGGTACTCAAGGGGAGTTTGTGAGGGTGTACTGCTTTTCATTTTTTAGTGCTGACTTATATAATTGCTTTAGTGAGCAAGTGCCAGGTAACTTAAATGCAAAAATGACAAACAGTAACTTTCTTTCAAGTGAAACAAGGAAATAAGTACAGTAAGCAATGCAGATGTCACTAGGGATCCACAGAAGCGCTGAAAAGCCGCGTTTTAGGTGGAATTACTGTTTCAGGGAAATAACAAGCAAACAAGCATACAAACAAAGCTAGATTCAGTAGGCCTGGGTCTAGTCTATGCTACAACAAACAAGGTGTACCAATTTCAGTAAGAAACAGTTCAAATATGCAGGCACTATAAGCCTTTAACCAGAAATTCCCAGCTCAGAAGGGCAGAGTCCAGCCTCTCCTCCCACAAGAGTGCAGACCACGAACCTTCTTAATGTAAAATAACTGACCTGAAGCCCAAGTGCTTAAACCAGAACTAATACACTTTTAGAATAACAGACACTGAGCCCTCAATCAGCAGTTCCCAACTTAGAAGGATGTAAGCTACCTGTCCTGCCACCACAGTGCAGGCCACAAACCTTCCTAATGTAAAACAACTGGTCTGAGCCCAAGTGCTTAATCCAAAAGACTTAGAATGATAGCTACACTTTAATACAATTGAGTACTTTAAAGAATGCCTGGATTAGTGCTCAGGTTATACAAACAAAGCTAGATTCAGCAGGCCTGGATCTAGTCTATGCTACAGCAAACAAGGTGTACCAATTTCAGTAAGAAGCAGTTCAAATATGCAGGCACTATAAGCCTTTAACCAGAATAAAGTTGAAAAAATAACCCGTAAAAAATAAAAATAAGAAAAAAATGTATGTATGATGATGGAAACAAAATATACACTTACATTTCAACTGATTTAAATGGTATTTAAAACCAATTTATAGAATAAAATAAAATAAAATACAATTAGTCATATAAACGGTGTGGCAATTTTCTAAGTTCCAGTGCACTTTTAATTGAACAGTAGTAGTTTAGTCCAGGCTTCCTAAAAGAGTTCAGCTTTAATTGACACATGAGTTCATGTTTCTCCAGAATATTTGGGAAGTCTCCTTCAAGATCACCCATGTCTATGCGATCCAGGATCTGGAACTTAAAACCTGTGTGTCTTTTATGAAGAGAAAGGTGTTTGGCTAGTGCATTATTTTTACATCCAGAGCGGATTTCTGACAGATGACATGAAATCCTACGCTTGAGTTTATTTACAGTCCTGCCCACATAGAATGCATCACATTCATTGCACTGTGCCCTGTAAATTACTTTTGCAGTGTTACAGTCACCCCTTGCACTGGTTTTAATGATCTTCGTTAAATAAGGGCAATAAAAACTATCACCTTGCTGTATAAATATACAAAATGTACCAATTAGTTTCACATCTTTTAGTGCTCTTCTCACATGGCCTACATTTAAATTCAACAAAACTTCTAATGTTCCTGGCCTTCCAGTATAAACAAATGATGGGGCTTCACCTAAGATGTTAATCAGAAAAGGGTTTCCTGTGACAATGTCCCAGTTTTCTTCAGTAATATTTTTGATACTGTGATAATCCAAAGTGTATGTCAGGATGCAGCTATTTTTGCATTTGTTATTCTCTGTGGAATTACTTAACATTTTTCTACTGGGGAGGTTGAGTGAAGGTGCTTCAGTCCTTTTCATTTCTATAATGGGTTCCAGGATGTTTTTTAACATCTGACTTTCATAGCCTCTCACTAGAAAATCATTCTCTAAATTGTTCAGGTTTCTCAAAAATGGTTCAATCTCTGTGGTAATTCTAGCTAATCTACAGCCTTGGGACTTCTCTACATATGACAGCTACTTAGTAGGGAAGGACCAGCTCAAATGTCACACTGATGGGGGAAGGTATGTGAATTTAACGTGTGTACCAGTAACACTTTGTTTTACAGCACAATAAACCACTCCCATGCCTGATAAAAGTATATATATATATATATATATATATATATATATATATATATATATATATATATATATATATATATATATTTAGAAAGCTTGTGAGGAAATTATTACTCTATTTTTGTTTTACTTGGATTGCTCGTCTGTGTACTTAAAGGATTTTCGACTGGAAACAGACTGCCTGCCTTGCTTGGATTACTTTCGAATACTTAGTAATGCTGTACAATGATATATTTTCTATTATTTTTTGTTTTGTTTTGACTTAAGACGAGTTTAAGTTCACTACTTCTACTACTATTGTCTGATCTGATTAATATACAGTGATTAACTAGAAATATATGGACTGAAAATCTTCCACACAGAAGTTTTTTTACACCATTTTGTTTTTGGACCCACTGCACTTTAGTGGGGTTTTTTTTCAGACTTCGGGGATACCACGGAGATTACTTGTTTTTTGTTGGTACTTTGGTTTCTGAGACCAAGGTTTTTGTTCCGTCAAAGGATCCCTGAATTGGTGTGGAATTCCAACATTTTAAGACATGGATAATAACAGGCTAAAAGATTTACTAACTGTACCTATCTGGAATGATACAGAAGCAGATCAGATACAAACGGATACAGAAAATGGACAGGGAAGAATAGGCCCAGAAAATATGAATTCAGAGACTTTTTCTAAACTAGAAAAGCAACTGAAATGCATGCAGGGTCTCTACTGGGAACACATTTATTTACAACAAGCATAGATAAGAAGAGACTACCCTGGGGACTTTGATTGAACAAAAGACCAATGTGGAAAAGTATAGATGATTCACTTTCTAAAGAATGGGAAGATATTTTAGAGGATGCCAGCTACAAACTTATTCATCTGCTAGTAAGAAATAAGCTTAGTGTGCAGGAAGCTACAAAGGCTGACATCACATCTTTAAAAAAACAACATTGGAAAATGAGAACCACAATGACCTAGAGGCTAAATTTGAGCTGCTTAAACAAAGAGTGAAAGGATATGAGCAGTCCATTAAAGAAAGAAAGATTAATGAAATGAAATGAGATCAAATGGACAAAGATGATCCTGGGAGACTTATTGAAGGTACAATAATAATAACAACAACAGGAGAACAACAGACAAGGTTTTAGTTATTTCAGGTGATATAAGGGAAAGTATAACCATGCCAGCAGACCTCGACGGGATTTTCCCAGGGGAGATCCTCGCACAAAACCAGACAGGGGCACAATACAGGACCACCAGGGGACTGCCCCTCCAACATCTCATTCCTCACAATCCCAATCACCTCTGGCTATCAACACTCCACAGAAGCCTTTGACATCACAGAAGGATCAGGACAGGAACATAAGCCACAGCGGCAACCATAACAGACAGACAGTTTTACAGGACGAATTACAAGACTATCAGGACAACCGGGACCACAGACAATCCAGCTACCAGCAGCAGCACCTTCACAGAGACCCGTTTCTTCAGGAAGACCAATATCGACAGCACAGACATCAACCACCACACCAATACCAAAGCCAGCACCAGTACCAGAACAAGAACGACCACCAGAGCCCCAGAGCTTGTCCCTCTTACCAGGTCCCCCCATACCACAGCAACAGCGAGGAATACTACTACAACCCAACGAGATTCCAGAAAGCAGAGGAGGAATTCCAGAGGTCTCATACTCTATCCACAAACTCCCAAGGAGACAGGAGAACCAAACAGTGGACAGGGGTGAGGGAAATACAATACCTGGGCAATCCCGACTGGAACCCCGACTACAACCCAGGTCCCAGGATCAGACGGAGGAACCAGCCACAATAACAGGTACAATAACAACAACAACAGGTGCCACAATAACAGGTGCTCCACTTATCTGGAACCACTCTGTTAAAGCACTGACTGAAGAGGAAAAAAGTGTGTTGTCCAAAGGACTTACTTTTGTACCAAACTGCAGGAGTGAGGTTGCTTAGGTACTGATAGACCTAAAAATGTTTGTGAGGAAGCTCAACTTAAGGGTACAGTTTCATGGCAAAAGTAATGACATTGAAAATAAGCCTATTGATGAAACTAAAAAAAGGCCTAGCAGCTATTGTCCACCACTACATCAAAGTAGTACAATATGACGAAAAACCAAAGCAAAAACCAAATAGTGGTAATAACGAACTCAGCCAGCATATATAATATAATCAATTAATTTTTAGATAACTATATATATATACACACAATTATGTTGGTCACATATATATATATATATATATATATATATATATATATATATATATATATATATATATATATGTGGGTGTGTGTATAGATATATGCATTATTTTATAAGCAAATAATATTGTGTGACACATTTATATGTAATCTTTGAATATTATAACATGTTTTTATGAAAGCATTTATTATTATTATTTTTTTACCTTTTTATTTGATTTAATTGGAGTATGATGTCATAATTAATTAAATAATTAATCAATCAGAACATCAATTAGAACACTGCAATGTATTTAATGGGTGTTTTTGGTGTTTTTCAATTGTCTGATGAAGGTGAGGAGATTGTCTACCGAAAGCGCTTACAGTAATAAAGTCTTGTGGTTAGTGTTCCAAGTCTGCTGGCTGAGTTCGTTATTACCACTATTTGGTTTTTGCACCACTACATCAAACACTAGCTGCTTTTGAAGTGAAATGTGAGATGGATATCAGGAAACTGCTTAAAATAACTCCTAAGAAAAAACTTTATAACTTAACACAGAGAGAAAGAAAAGCATTGCTTGAGCTAGGCAATGATAAATCCAGGCATGTAATGAAGGCAGACAAGGGAGGAGCTATACTTGTGACTGATACCACTAGCTACAACCAAAAGATAGAGAACATGCTGGAGGATAACAGATTTTATGAGTTATTTACTATGGATTACAAAAAGAGCATATGATTTATGGAACACTAATCTCACCACATTATGGGAAGTAAAACTTATTGAAAATCTTTATTTATGGAACCCATGCCCACATTTACATTACTTTTATGGAATACCAAAGCCACACAAGAACAGAGAAGACCCACCTTATGATGGTGGTTTACGGTGGTAGCAAGTGGAGGTTCCCTTACTGAAGCGAGAGCCATTTACCTTGATTACATGCTGAAACCTCTAGCAGAAAAGAATAAGTCATACATAAGAGATCCAATGGATTTTTTGAAGAAAATAAAAAACATTACAGTGGAAGCTGACAGTATTTTATTAACTATTGATGTGGAATCCTTGTACACAGTGCTCCCTCACAATTATTGTATAACAGCAGCTATTGAGTCTTAAGAAACAATCAGGGTACACAGGCACAACTGCAAAAGTTAGGCAAGCTCATTAATCTTGTATTGGGCTTCAATTTCTTTACTTTCAATGGCAAACACTACAAACAAAAAACTGGTATAGCAATGGGGGCTGCCATGGCTCCCAGCATAGCTAACATAGCCCTGGGCAAATGGGAGGAGGAATTTGTGTTAAACACAGACTACATGCAGCATATCACATGCCATTTACATTTTATTGATGACATCTTTATTGTGTGGGAAGGTGATAGATATTAGATGTGCAGAATTCCAAGGACACCAACAATAACAGAATCACCACTGATCTATTCAGAAAGCCGAGGTTTAACTTATTACTCCACAGTAAAAGTCTACATCCTACAAATATCAAGTATAATGTAGTGAAATCCCAAGGCTATAGATTAGCTAGAATTACCACAGAGGTGGAACCATTTTTGAGAAACCTGAACAACTTAGAGAATGATTTTCTAGTGAGAGGCTATGAAAGTCAGATGTTAAAAAACATCCTGCAACCCATTATAGAACTGAAAAGGACTAAAGCACCTTCACTCAACCTCCCCAGTAGAAAAATGTTAAGTAATTCCACAGAGAATAACAAATGCAAAAATAGCTGCATCCTGACATACACTTTGGATTATCACAGTATCAAAAATATTATTGAAGAAAACTGGGGCATTGTCACAGGAAACCCCTTTCTGATCAACATCTTAGGTGAAGCCCCATCATTTGTTTATAGGAAGGCCAGGAACATTAGACGTTTTGCTGAATTTAAACCTAGACCATATGAGAAAAACACTAAAAGATGTGAAACTAACTGTACATTTTGTATATTTATACAGCAAGGTGATAGTTTTTATTGCCCTTATTTAAAGAAGATCATTAAAACCAATGCAGGGGGTGACTAACACTACAAAAGTAATTTACAGGGCACAGTGCAATGAATGTGATACATTCTATGTGGGCAAGACTGTAAATAAACTCAAGCGTAGGATTTCATGTCATCTGTCAGAAATCCACTCTGGATATAAAAATAATGCACTAGCCTAACACCTTTCTCTCCATAAAAGAAACACAGGTTTTAAGTTCCAGATCCTTGATCGCATAGACATGGGTGATCTTGAAGGAGACTTCCCGAATATTCTGGAGAAACATGTGTGGCAATTAAAGCTGAACTCTTAAGAAGCCTGGACTGTTCAATTAAAAGTGTACTGGAACTTAGAAAATTGCCACATTTACATGACTAATTGTATTTTATTTTATTCTACAAATTGGTTTTAAATACCATTTAAAATCAGTTGAAATTTAAGTGTATATTTTGTTTCCATCATCATACATACATTTTTTCTTATTTTTATTTTTTTCTGGTTATTTTTTGCACTTTATTCAAAATGATGTGTAATAACAATACTAACTAATTATGCAATTATATATGTTTATAGATTGTTTTTAGGATTCTTGTACACAGACCTGAAGTCTAGAAGGACGAAAGTGATCTTTGTTAACAATAGGTTATGAAAATAGAAATTTATTTTTACATGCAAAATGTATATGTATATATTTATATATATTTTTTGATTGCCAAATGAACTAAGGTTGATATATTTCTAGCCATGTAGTATATTGACTTGGATAAAAATCACAGACTTAATAATCTACTTAATAACCTGGTTAAATAAGAGGTACCATATCATTATAAATTTTATTTAAAGTACATAAGGGTTATATATTATTATGACATCTATTAAGTAGGGCAGGACCAGCTCGAATGTCACACTGATGGGGGAAGGGATGTGAATTTAACATGTGTACCAATAACACTGTTTTACAGCACAATAAACCACTCCCATGCCTGATAAAAAGTATATATATATATTTAGAAAGCTTGGATCACTTGTCTGTGTACTTAATAAAAAGGATTTTCGACTGGAAACAGACTGCCTGCCTTGCTTTGATTACTTTTGAATACTTAGTAATGCTGTACAATTATATATTTTCTATTTTTTGATTTGTTTTGACTTAAGATGAGTTTAAGTTCGCTACTTCTACCACTATTGTCTGATCTGATTAATATACAGTGATTAATTAGAAATATACGGACTGAAAATCTTCCACACAGAGAAGCTTCTTACACTGTTAAGGTTTGAGAAAGTCTGATACTGCGATGCAATAATTAGGAGGAATGGTCCTATTGCCCTCAAACACTACACTGTAAAACCCTCATATTGAATCTGTATTTGGAACCATTTGTATTGACACCACCATGAGACACAGAACCTTGAGAATGGGAATTGCTAGAGGCTAAAGTAGACACAACCTTTGTCATCAAGGAGGACATTCCTCCTTGTGGCAGGACTGCCAGCTGTCTTTGAATGCTGAGGTGACAACCTATGATGGTAAAGTCCTGTAAAAGGGCTCCAGCTGGGACTTGTCTTTGGAAGTAACAGTGAATATAGACAAGAAGACTTGGAGCACTATTGTCTAGCTAACACAAGTTGATCGACTGATGGATCTTCTAGGAGCCAATCATCTAAATATGGAAAAATTTGTACTCCTAAAAGTCGTATGTGAGCTGCAATCAGAGCCATGCATTTGGTAAATACTTGGGGGGTGGATTGTGGTGAGACCAAATGGCAAAGCCATAAACTGAAAGTAATTGGCTCCATCCTGGAAGTGACAAGAGTTTTTTACATGCAGATAAGCAACCTGAAGATCCAGAGGGCACGTCCGATCTTCTGCCTGGAAGCAAGGCAGAATGGATTGTACCACAACCATCTACAAACCCTCCTTCAATATAAAATGACTGAGCCAGCTTAGACCAACAACTGGCCTGAGTTCCTTGGTTTTCTTGGGTACTAAAAAGAATCTGAAGTAAAATCTATATCCTATCCGATCTGGTGGGATCTCTCAAATTGCACTTTTCTGGGGGGGTTGAACCTCTCTCAAAGCTACTTTCCTTTGTCTGGGTGTCACAGCAGGGGAATGGGAATTCTGAATTGAGCGTTTTGCAGAAAATTGAATGAATTATCCTCTGGATATGATTTTCCTTACTCAAGTTTGCTGTGATGGCTGTCCACATCACAGTTTGTGAGGAGAGACATTCCTTGACTGCTTCCAGAGAGGAACAGTCTGGCAAACCTTCAGGGGTTGTAGGGGCAAAAACCTCAAAATGAGCCCCTACCTCCCTGGTTATTGGGACCACCTCTCTCTCTGGGGTGGGGCATCCAGATGGAGATTCCCTTCTGCCCCAGGAACCTCTGTCCTGCTACTGTCTGTGCTGCAGCTGTTGGGACTTGTGAAACCACAAGTTTCTCACCCCTTTCTGGTTCCACTGAAAGGTTCTTTGTGGGGCGACAAACTTAACTCCCTCACTAGTGAACATTTTGATCAGCTCACAGGTAGACTGCATCTCTAACTTGTTGTTCAAATAACTATTGCCAACAAATGGGGCATTGGCGAAGGCTACTTTAAAGTGGTCTGGAAAGTCTGTGACCTGCAACCATGCATGTCTCCTCACAGTCAAGCCTGACCATGTTGCTCTAGCTGCCCCATCTATTGCATCATGTAAGAAACATGGACAGAGAGAATATGGTACTCATCACGGCCACCAGAATCTCCAATTGTAACTAGAATTAACTGACTGGCAATTGTTTCATTTTCTCAGATGCTTTCTGGCCAATTTCTCTGGCAATTAACCATATGCACCATGTTGTTTTAAAGCCATAACTGCAAACATACTGAATGAATACACTCATGTTTCTGGCCTAGCCATCATCCTGGAGCCTTTATTAGGGGGTGGATAAGCTTGGGCATACTCCTGGATGTCTTTCTTAGTAGCAGCAGACTGAGTCAACAAAGGCCCTTTGCTCCAATAAGGGCTAACTTTGGGAGTACAGAGAACTCTGGCTTCCTTGAGATGGCCTCAGTGATTTTCCACACTTTATTACAGACCATATCCACAAGTTTATCTAGGGAAGGCACTACCCATGCTGGTGGGGGAGAGGAGTTGTAGGCCTCCTTTAAAATCTTCTCTTTGGGGGAGGTGGGGGTCACTGGACTATGATGCACTCTGCTTCATCATTCCCAAAAGTTTAGTAAAGAAATGATCCTCAAGAGGGATTTCAGGGAATCTTCTCACTCTTCCAGACCTGTACCAGGAGAGGGAGATTCTGAGGGGGTGTCCAGGTGCTTCCTCTTGCACTTCTTTTTTTGGGGCCTGTAAATGAGAGTCCTTATCCAAACTCCCTTGGGAAGGGTGACCGCTGAATATCACCAGTCCTGGCCTAGAACTCCTCTGGTCCTGAGGAAGTCTGGATGACAGTCTAATCAAATTCTTAACTTCAAAGATACCCTGGTGTGGAATCAGTGCCACTGACATAAGCATGAAGGAACTAAGAGAAGCTCCCTTCTGTGCCACAGAATCTACAAAAGTGTTCGGGACCAGAACCATCGGTATTGACGAAGTTAGTATCAGTGCCCTGATTGTTGGCAAAAAGGACTCCATGGCCAATGCAAAATCACGGTTCTTCGGTCTAAACATATAGAATTCAGAGTTCACCAACACCAAGAACAGCACTTTTGCCACTGGTGGCAGCCCCCCACCCCCACCCCAGTGCTGAAGACTTGATGCTGGCTATCAGAGATTTAGTAACAGTTGGCAATGAAGGGTAAGGTGTCAGTGTTACTAATTTCAAAGCCATCTGTGTGGAGAAAGTAAGGTCTATCCTCACAGAGGGGTGCAACATGATAGTTGGTGCTGATTCTGTCTCTACTGGAGCCAAAACTGGGTTTGGGAGAGGAATGGAAGTAGGGGTGGAAATTCTTGGCCCCTAGTAGAATCTGTCAGGCCCAAGACTCTACCATATCAAAGCTGTCCCTTGACAAAGGCTGACATCAGGTACTCCCAGTCAACCTGTGTCTCACTCCTGAGGGATCTGTGAGATCAACTTAAAGCCACCGAAGACTGAAATAAATCAACATTGACAGATCCCCCTCTAAAAGAAAAGCTGCCAGTTTTCCTTCTCAGTGTCGAGCCCTCTGTACGGCCTGAAGACTCCTGTACAGCAGGTAAGAAGGCTTAGTAGGGGTAGTCACACGGAGTTTCTCTGCAAGAAGTAGGAGAAGAAACCCTAGGGGTTTAGCTACAGCTAGATTTTACAAAACAGCCTGATTTGATACTAAGCCTTTTTCTTTTCTTTTTTCTGGCATAGGTGCTGAGGAAGACATGGTCCGAGTCCATGAGAATTATGCCTTCCACTACTTGTTTGTTTTGGTGTTCCATCAGAGTCCTGGAAATGAAAAGTTAATCTACTTACCATAATGTTAGAGCAGAGTTTTCTTCTGTCTCTTTCAACAAACGGGTTATCAGATCTGATCAGACTACACCTTGGTATCTTTTTTCAAACTCTTGGATCTAGGGCTCATATTCCTCCCTTAACCATAATTCCCTCCTGCCTGCATGTACCCAACACATTATCTGATAGACACCAAAAAATTCTGGGTAACATACCAAATATGAATCACATTAAAGATGAAAATGTGACAAAGCCCTGGACAGCTCCATTCATTCAGTCATAAACAGGTGACAATTTAGGTGTGGGAATGGAGGGACTGAGGTTGAGCTGGATGGAAGACAACCTGCATCTAGCATATGGTAGTACATAGCTTCCAGATCCAGTTTTGTCTTTTCAATCCAACTCAATGTATGGAACAGATTTCCCAACTACTAGCACTCAAGAGTGATAGCACTGAATTTATTCTGAAGAATGATGGAGCCCAAGTGTGCAGAGGATTTAGACTGCATGTTCAGCTTATAGTGAGATACAAAGATATGAATTGTAAAGTAGCCACAACACAAATTTCATCTATTTGGACTCTAGCAAAATAGGCAGTGGAGGCTGCTACTGCCCTCATTGAATGAGCTTTGGGTTTATGAGGAAAAGAAAGTTTTATTTATAGACAAAGGCAATATAAACCGAGTCATCTGGGCAGTGTGACTTTGCAAATGCCTTGTCCTAATTCAGCCTTTGAGAAAGCAAAAAAGTTGATCTGTTTTCCTGATGATTTTCATATGATGTAGGTAAAATCTCAGCTGACAATGAACACCCATCAAGAACAAGACATATTCACCCTTGTTAGACAAGCGCTGAAAAAAAGTTATGCACTCACCATAACATTCCATCTGTGTAGTCTATTTTCATTCTTCCTCAACTTCAGATCCGATCCTAGGATCTGACTCGGCCACTTCTTCCAGCTTGTGAAACACAAACTCTTGAGCTTCTCTGTTTATCCATAATGCCCTGGTCACCTAACATACCTCAGATCTTATTTGCTGCCCACAGACCTGCAAAGTAGTAAGGAATTATGACAGAACAGAATCTGGGACTCAAGCCAAAGAACAGCGGTTCCTGCAGCATCCTTCAGTCTTTCCAAGAGAAAAGCAAGGAGAGGGATTGGTAGGAGGGAAGCTGAAGAAGAATGAAAATAGATAACAGATGGAGCATTATGGTGAATCCATAAGTTTTTTATCTGATGATGTAATTTTTATTCATTCCTTCACCGTTGGAACAGTGTCCACAGCTACCTAACTCCTGGGAAGACACTAAGGAAGGATATTCTTGAGCACAGCTGAGCCAAAGACAGTTATTCCCCTACAGACCAGATTCAATTTTTAATGAATAAAGGTATGAGGGTTAGCCCAAGTTGCAGTTGCACAAATATCCAAGGAGGATCTAGACAAAAAGGCTGAAGAAGTTGCTATAGATCTGGTGGAATGGGCTTTTGGTGATTTTTGGTAAAGACAAGCCCACTTTTTCATATATAAAAGTAATACAATCAGTCAACTATTTGGCTAAAGTCACTTTAGAAACTGGTTTGCCTAATTTTGATTCCAAAAAAGAAACAAATTGTTATTTTTTTCTCACATTTCTGGTTCTGTGAGGATAGAAATGTAACTGTCTGTGGACATCCAATAGGTGTAACATATATTTTCCTTTATTTGAGGAAATTTGAAAAGAAGACTGCAAGGTTGATAACATGATTAATACTGGATTCTGACAGCACTTTAGGTAGAAAGGGAGGATTGGTCTGTAAAGGTACCCTATCCTTGTGAAAAATCAAATAAGGAGGTTTAGATGACAGAGCCTGTAATTCCCATACTCTTCTGGCAGAAGTAATAGCAACTAAGAAGATAGTTTTTCAGGTCAAACATTTTAGTTCACATTTAGCTGATGGCTCAGGAGATTGGGTTAAGGCCTGTAAAATTTAAGTTATGTACTCACCATAACTATGCATTTGTGTTGCCCATTCTCATTCATTCCTCAATGAATGGTTGAAGAGCAAGGTAATCCTCATTGATCTTTTCTGACCTTGGCAGGTGTGGTTCTCATTCCTATGGTCTCATCTTCAATGTCTGCCTTAGACACTGGACCCTAGCCTAGACATACTATTACACCTTTTGGGAATGATTCATCCAGACACTCAGGGTCTCGGATCCAACTTGGCCAATCTCTTTAGATTCTTGGATCTGACTTTTGAGCTCCTCCCTTTACCAATAATGCCTCTAATTTGACAGATTACTTCAAATTGAGTTTGCTGCTGCTAAACATGCCAGAAGTCATAAACACATATAATAATGATAAAAATCATAACAAGAAACAGAGCAGAGGCTCACACTGGGACCAGCGGCTCCCATATACCTCACCAGGTCACTCCCAGAGGTGAAGGACAGGGGGAAGGAGAGCAGGGAGTTGAAGAAGAAAGAAAATGGATAACACAGATGCATAGCTATGAGGAGTACATAACTTAAATATCTGATGTTGTCATTTTCATTCATTCCTCAATGTATGGGACAGAGTCCCCAGCTATGATAATCTTGGGTGGTCTTCATGGAAGGGTATTCCTGAGAACCGCAGAGTCAAAGGCAGTCCTTTTCCTGGATAGGATGCCCAACTTGTAATGAGTAAAAAAAGTATGGGAATTGGACCAAGTGGCCATAGCACAAATGCCATCAATTGAAGATCTAGCCCAAAAAGCAGATGATGTAGCCATGGATCTATTTCGAATTAACTTTTGGGGATCTGGGTAAGGACAAACCTGTTAGAGAATATACAAAGGAAATGCAATCTGTTATACATTTAGCTAACGTAACTTTAGATACCAGTTTTCCCAATTTCCTTTTAGCAAAGGAGACAACCAGTTGATCAGTTTTTTGAAATCATTTTGTTTTGTGTAGGTAAAAACAAAGTTGCCTATGTACATCTAAAAGTTGTAGCACGTATTCTCCTTTATTGTCAAAATTTGGAAAGAAGACTGGTAAACTGATCACTTAATTCATATTTGACTCAAACAAATTTTGGCAGGAAGGAAGGGTCTATACGTAAGGTCACTCTGTCTTTGTGAAAAACCAAATAAGGCGGCTTTGAAGAGAGTGCTTGGAGTTCAGAAACTCACCTTGCTGATGTAATAGCAACAAGAAAAACAGTTTTCCAAGAAAGAAATTTCAGGTCTGACATAGCCAAAGATTCAGGGAGATTGAGTTAACATTTGCAACAAAACTGTAAGATCCCAGGGTGGAGTAGGATCTCTTACTTGAGGTGTAAGTAAAAACATACCCTTCAGTAAAGCCTTACAAATTTTTGAAAAGGCTAGGGAAAAGCGTTATGTCCTATGCGGTAATTAGAAATGTCTGCAAGCTGGACTTTTACTGTAGAAAACCACATAACACAAACTTCACCTCCTCTAGTTAATCCAAAACCACAACTGGAATCCAAAATTCTTTTACTGCTTTTGCAGAATAAATGAAGACCACGTAGTAAAAAAAAACAGAAAATTTATTCTAGCACCTCGGTGTTACCACCTTCAAGGAATAAAAAACTACAAAAAACTCTACCTTTTATATTCTACCATTAATTACATTTCATTAACCAATTAAACAACAAACAGCAATTATCTTATTAAAGTAAGCATTTCCAATTCAATTATTTAAACCTTTAGGAATTAATGACTTATATTTTAAAATGTAAATGTTTTCTTTATACAATTTCTGTTTTAATACATCTTCTTTAACATCTATGCATTCTATCTATTCCAAAACAGTGCCATATAATAAATTAGCATCATTTTTGTGAAACATTTTAAAATGTGAAGCAACTACTTTATCTTCCCTACAATTTTTTATATCCCTTAAATGCTCCATGAACCTTATATGAAACTCTGTTTCACCTATATAATGTAGGTGACGGACACGTCAGGGCATATATTACCCCTTTACTCTTACAAGAAAAAGTGCCCCTGGGTTCAAATTTAACATTGTTCATGCTGTGAAATGTACCCA
Organism: Protopterus annectens; assembly: GCF_019279795.1. NCBI lineage: Eukaryota > Metazoa > Chordata > Ceratodontiformes > Protopteridae > Protopterus > Protopterus annectens. The sequence goes on along the minus strand of NC_056726.1, from coordinate 1,997,148,859 downwards.
TATAATATGTCACTTATATTACACTTGCCACATTTCAAAATTCCTTTAACTAATGGTATGCTTATTATTTCCATGGCAGGCATGATAAACATACCATGTACTACCATATCTCTCAAGTTTTTGCCCCTAGTGTATGAGAAAAAATGTTTTTGTGGAAAAATACTTGCCAAGAATTTATCTTGCATCAAGTACTTCCAATAGTATTCTACTAACTCCACCATTTCTTTACTTTTAATATTATAAACTGATACAAAATATACTGGATCCAATATACAGGATCCACAAAACATTTTTTATTCATTTCATTTCTTCTGCCTGTAAAGATTAATTTGTTACTCCCCTTTCTTTACTTATTCCTCTTATTTCGTCCCATATTTTACTTTGGGCTTCTTTTATATCATTGGTATCATAACCTCTTGCTAAAAACATTTTTATGGTTTCATTCATCTCTTGTGCCAACAAGACTTTATCATTACATAATTTTGAAATTCATAACAATTCTCCATATAGTAAAGCTTTCAGAACATGGGGTGGATGAAAACTGGTAGCATGAAGGTACTGACTACCATCCACAAATTTTCTAAGAATATTTGTCATGATTTTCCCATTCTCTTTCCCTTCTAACACAAGGTCCAAATATATAACTTTATCACCCCTTTGTAAACCATCAAATGCTAAACCAAATAGGTTTTTATGTAGTTCTGTTATGAAATCATCTACTTCATCCCAGCTATTTTCACATACAAATATTAAATCATCTATGTAACAAAAATAAAAATTAACATATTTCTTCATAAAATCTAACTTAAATAAAAAGTAACTTCAGAAAAAGCCATAAAAAGATTAGCGTACATGAGGGAAAAAGCTGCCACCATGGCCGTACCTTGTTTTTGCCTACACAGTACATTGTCAAAATAAAAATAATTATTTTTCAGGCAGAAATCTACCATATCTGAAATAAAGTTTGAAAAGGGACTATCCCCTAAAAAATACTTAATAGCATCTATTCCATTTTTTACATTAGAAAAACTGGCAAAATCTTGAAAATTTGAAGCCAGAAAATCTAATATAGCAAGAAGTGGAGCTGTGAAGGGATCCAGCTTTCTTTGTTCTGCCCAGTATGAAAATCTTTTCAATTTACTCTTGTAAATTCTTCTGGTAGAAAGTTTTTGAGATGAGGATCAATTCTGACAAACTGGAGATGAAAGTCCTGGATTGTCTAGCCTTCACTGGAATTGGAGAAATTTGGGTATTAAGGGAAGGGGAGGATAAGCATACAGGAGACGAGGGGGGTGGGGGAAAACATGGAGTAAAATATCTCTCAATGACTCCTCCCTGAGGTGGAATTAGGGCAAAGAACCTGCTGCACTTGTTGTTGAGGGGAGAGGAAAAGAGGTCACAGCAAGGTTGACTCCAGAGATGAAAAATCATTTCCATCACTACAGGATTGAGAGAACACTCATATGACATCAGGATGGTTCTGCTGAGCTTCTGGGCTAAGATGCTGGATTTCCCCAGAATGTGCATTTCTACAAGAAAGTGGTTGGAGGAGATCGCCCACTACCAAACTCTCATTGCTTCTCAGCAAAGGGGTTAAGATCTGGCTCCCCCCTGGTTGTTGAAGTACCAAACCACTGGCATATTGTTTGTCTGGATAGCAAATAGTTCTGAAAGGCCTGCAACACAAATAGGACTGCTCTCATCTCTAAGACGATATGCAAATCGGTCTCTTCTGGGGACCGCATAACCTATACAGTCTGTACCAATAAATGCCCCTCCCCATCCCAGTTGGGAGGTGTTTATGGTCAGAGTGACCTCTGGGGGAGGAAAGATAAATGAGTATGCCTGACAAAGCTCATTGGACTGGATCTACCAAAGCAGGGAATCCATGCAGGCTCACAAAATCTTTATAGGATACTTTAACGGATGTTGAAGCATCGACCATTGTACTGACACGGTCCATTGGAGAAATCTCATGTGAAAGCAAGCCATAGGTAATAGGGTGATCACTGCAGTCATTGAACCTAAGGCTTGAAGAACCAATCTCGCAGGAGGATAGGGATGATCTAGAATTTGTCTGGCATGTAGTCTTAGAGAATAAATTCTGCTCTGAGGAAGGAATGCAAACTGTCTGTGTCCAGGAAGCTCCTATAAAGTTCAAGACTTGAAGTGGTTGAAGCTGGGACTTGAAAATATTTACTGTGATCCCTAGGAATGGACACAAGTGGAGTAAGTAATCCCTGGCCTTCTCTAGGAGATGCTTGGCTGATGCAGATAGGAGCCAGTTGGCTAAATAAGGAAACACTCTGAATCCATGCAATCTGAGATGAGCTGCCACCACTGTCATCCATTTGATGAACACCCTGTTTATTTTGATGTGATAATGGACTGAACCATGACCATCCAGAACTTCACAAATTGATTTAGATGGCCAAGATCCAAAATAGGTCTCCGGTCCCCTGATTTCTTTGGCACTTACATGAACCTTGAGTAAATTCCAGATCCTGCTTAGTCTGTGGGACCTTTTGGATTATTCTGTTTTGCAGCAGGTATTGGATTTATAATGCTGCTAACTCCCTCTGACTGGGTGTAACATTGTGGTGACGTCTCTTTTGTCAGGGGGTTTTATAAAAAAGGAATGAAGTATCCTCTGGATATGATCCTTTGAACCCAAGAATCTCTTATGATGGCTGTCCAGGCACCCTGAGATGAGCAGCTAGGTCACCTTTCATGAGCGCTGAAAAGGCCTGTCTGAGAAAGAATCTTGAGCCCCTTGGTTCTGCAGATCCTCTCTGCCACAAGGATGGTGTCTTTCATTAATATTTCCCCTCTGCCTCTGGAAGAAAAATTTCCATGCGAGTCTTGAAAAGGTCCTTGGGATTTTGGGAACCACATCATCTTACCACTGCACTGATTCCTAGAGAAAGGTCTTTGCAGGGTAGAGAAATGTATTCCAACAGCAGACAAGGCCTTCCCATCTTTCTCACTGTGGGGAAGTGTGTCTAACTGTGGGCTCAAACAGGGGAGATCGATCAAAAGCAGCGTTGATGAAAGAGGATTTATAGGGCTCTGCAAAAATCACACATCTCATCCAGGCATGTCTCCTTATGGCTATGCCTGAACCAGCAGCCCCTGAGAAACCTTCGGCAGTGTGAGATATTAATCTTTTGGATGCATTGGATATAGATTGAAGGATGGCCATTTGGGAGGAATAAATTTTCACTTCCTCTGCTGACATGGACCCTGTGATAGACTTGGTGTTTGTTGATCACGTCCCTCTGTAATCTGGTAAAATTATTAAGTTATGTACTCACCATAGCTAAGCATCTGTGTTGCCTGTTGCCCATTTCCATTCTTCCTCAATAATGGGTTCAGATCCGATCCTCAGATCCGACTCGACAGCATGCACTAAATTTTGGATCCAGCTGTCAAGCTCCTCCCTCATGGAAGAATATTCCAGAGCACTGCTGAACCAAAGGAGGCTCTATTTGTAGATATGATGTCCAGCTTGTAATTTGAAACAAAGGTATGGGCCTTGGACCATGCAGCTGCTGCAGAAATGTTGTCAGAGGTCCTTAACCAAAAGGCTGAAGAAGTAGTCAAGGATCAAGGAGAATGAGCTCGGGGAGGTCTCGGTAAAACTAAACTTTTATGAAAGTAATTCAATGAATTGCAGTCTGTAATCCATTTAGCTAGGATAATTTTAGAGATTGATTTATCCAAGCAATTTCAGGAAAAGGATACAAAATGCTGATCTGACTTTCTAAACTGTTTTATTCTGTTAAGATAAAAACCTAGTTTTATGCACATCAAGGGGATGTAGCATATATTCTCCCTTCTTAGAGAAATTTGGAAAAAAGACTAGTAAATTAATGGATTGGTTGATATTATTTTCCAAAGTCACTTTAGGCACAAAGGAAGGGTTAAGTCCATGGAGAAACTCTGTCTTTATGAAAAACAATGCAAGGGGATTTTGCTGACAGAGGCTGGAGTTCAGAATTTCTTTTTCTGCTGAAGTTATGGCTACCAAGAAGACCATTTTTCATTATACAAATTTTAGATCACATTTGTCTGACAGTTCAAAGGGCTTCTGAGTTAAGCCCTGAAGAACCACAGCAAGATACAAAGGTGGTGAAGGATCCTTTCAGAGGTCTGAGAAGAAAAATGCCCTTCATAAAAGCTTTACATATCTGGAAGAAGCCAGGGAAAAAGATTTATTTCCTGAATAGAAATTTGAAATTGCTGCCAACTGAAGTTTAATTGTAGAAAAACTACCCCCTTCATTAAAAGAGTTGTAAGAAAAAGAATAGCAGAAGTTGGGGTCAGAAGCTCAAATAGAAAACCTTTTCCACTTGCTGTTATAAACCTTCTTGGTGGAAGCTTTTTGCGAAGCCAAAATAATATTGCAAACTGAGGAAGAGAGCCTGGACTGTATTACTGGAAGTGGAGAAACCATGCAGTTAACTTAAGAACATGAAGGTTGGGCTGTTGAATCCCTGATTGGTGATATAGGAGATCCTGATGAGGCACCAGTATCCATGGAAGATAAAGATGAGACCATAGAAAGGGGAAAGCAAGCTTGTCAAGGCCAGAAGGGGTTGATGAGGATTCCTGAGCTCTTCAGCCTGCTTGCTATCTCTAAGAATTTTGAAATCAATGGGAGAGGAGGATAAACATAAAGGAGACCAAAGGGCCAAGTGTGAAGCAAAGTGTCTCTCGGTCTCTCCCCCTAAGGGGGGATCAGAGTGAAGCACTTTCTGCACATATTGTTAAGAGGGGTGTCAAACAGGTCATAGCAAGGTCAGCCCCAACCCCTGCAGATCATATTCACTACCAATTGATTGACAGATGACTCATGAGGCATCAGAATAGATCTGCTCAGTTTGTCTGCCATTATGTTGGATTTCCCCAAGATGTGCAGAGTTAGAAAGTGGTCTGAAGAGATTGCCCATTCCCAAACTCTCATGGCTTTTCTGCACAGGGGGTAAGATTGGATTCTTACTTGTTTGTTGATGCATCACACTACTGACATGTTGTCCATCTGAACTGCAATAGTCCCCAGGGAGAGAGATTCTTGAAATATCTGGAACACTAAAAGGACTGCTCTCATCTCTAGGATGGTGATATGCAATTTGGTCTCTTGTGGGAACCACATGCCTTAGACAGTAATTCCCAAAAAACTGTCCCCCACTCCACTTGGGAAGCATCCGTGGTCACTGTTGCAACTGGATTCAGAAGAACAAAGGGTCTCCCCAGAAGGAGATAATTGGACAATCCACAAATGAATGTGGTTCTTGCCAGAGTGAGTTATTTGAAAAGACAGAGGCTGATGAAGACTTGACCACTATAAAGCTAAGGCCACTGGAGAATTCAAATAAAGAAGCATGCCAAGGGAAGCAGTACTATTGCAGTTGACATACACCCCAGTGCCCAAAGCACTAACCCTGCTGGGGTAGAAGGATCAGACAGGATATCCTGCACCTGATTTCATAAAGAAACAATGTTGTGGAAAGGTAGAGATGCCACCTGAGTCATAGTGTTCAAAAGCATTTATATGAATTACAAGCTCTGAACTGGAGCAAGGTGTGATTTGCCAAGATTGATTGACATGCCAAAGGTATTGCAAATCTGGAGCAAATAGTCCCTGGCTTGTTGAAGGTGATGCCTGGATGGGGCAGCGAGGAGCCAGTCATATAGATATGGAAACACCTGGAGTCCTTTGAGCCTTAAGTGAGCTGCCACTACTGCACACATTTGGTAAACACCATGGGGGTTGTGGTGAGTCCAAAGGGCAGAGCTCTGAATTGGTAATGATCGGCTCCCAGCAGAAAGTGAAGATGTCTTTCAGATTGTCTGTCTATTTTTATGATAGTATGCTTCCTGAAGGTCTATAGAGCACATCCAGTCATCCTTGTACAAAAGGACAGGATGGACTGAACCATAACCATTTGGAACTTTGCTTTCTTCAGCTACTGATTTAGACCATGTAGATCCAAAATGGGTCTGAGGTTCCCATTTTCTTTGGCACTAAAAAGAAGCATGAGTAAGTTCCTAATCCTATCTGGTTGGGTGGAACCTACTGGATGGCTTTTTTTCCTAGCAACATTTGTATTTCTTGTGCTGCGTCCTTCCTCTGACTGGGTGGAATGTCAGGAAGTTTCCTCCTCTGACAAGGAGGAAGAAGTGAAAAGGGTATGTAGCACCCTCTGGATATTATTTGTAGCATCCATAAATCTGTTGTGATATTTGACCAGGCATATAGGTGGAAAGAGAATTGACCCCATACTGCCTCCAGAGTTGGACAGTCAGGCAGCACTTCAGGAGCACAAACAGGGCCTGTCAGAAAGGATTCCCTAAAGGCCTCCTCTGCCTCTAAGGCGATGTCTACCATTAAAATTTCTCCTCTGCCTCTGGAGGAATTATCCCCATGTGAATCCTAGAAAGGTCTCTAAGATTTATGAAACCCCATCTTCTTACCACCTCTTTGGTTTCCACAAAAGGCCGCTGAAGGATAGAAAACTTGAGTCCTACGGCAGACAGGGTTTTTCCATCTTTTCTGCTGTGGCTAAGTGTATCTTTAAGATGGCCCAAACAATAAAATGCCATCAAATGGGGCATTAATAAAGGATATCTTAAAGGGTTCTGCAAAGTCACACAACTGCATTCAGGTGTGTCTCCTTATGGTGATACCTGAACCGGCTGTTCATGACGTACCTTCAGCTGTATGAGAGATTAACCTCACTGAAGCATTTGAAACAGACAAAAAAAAGAGTGGCTAGCTGAGAGGAGGTCCTTTTGAAATTCTCTAGCAGACATGGACCCAGAGAGAGAGAGTATTTGATAGTTCTTTAGTCAAATCTCTCTGCAGCCTAGTAAAATGTGCTAGATAATTAAGCAAATTCAGAGCAAAGGAAGCTGATGTGAACATTCACTTTCCAAATCTGTCCAATGTTCTGGACTCCCTGCTTGGCAGATGGACAGAAGAGCTCTGTTCTGCTAGTTCTTTCTAAGTGGCTACTGTGACCACCATAGTATCAATGGGAACTAAATTGCTCCAGTGAGGGTGGTCTGAAGGAGGGGCCAAAAACTTGTCTGGGTGCTTGGGAATGAGTTTGAAGTGTCTAGCTCCTTCCATGCCCGGCAGGAAACCAGGTTAATAAATTCATCCCCCAGAGGTCATCCAAGATGTAGATGGTCCAGCACCAAAAGCCTCCAAGAACAATGATTCTTCAGGAGAAAGAATTTGGGATGACCAGCCATCTTTCTGCTTAAGGATTTCTAGGATATCTCCAAAGGAGATGTCATCAGGTGACAATCTGGGAGATCCTTCTCCCTTATCAAAATCAGTGTCTTCCATGAGAGACTTTATGGGGAGACTGTCTTCTCTTACAGCACCTCTTCTGAAGGACCTCCTCTGGGGTCTATATCATTTGAGTGAACACTTAATTGAGTGAATCACTATTTGTCAAACTGTATTAAGCAAAAGCTCAATTAAGTGAATGCTCGGTTAAGTGAATTTTTTCCCAGGGAAAGGAATTGGTTGGTCATCATCAGGCATTTGTCCTTTTCCCCACAGTAGTGTGATCTCGGAGTTGGTATATTTAGTTAGGGGGTGTGGGGGGGGCTTGGGGGGTGAACACCCACTTGACAGAGTTTTAAATTTAGTTTTATTTCTTCCAATTTGTGGGCGGGCAGCTGATTTTTCTTCCCCAGGAAACTTCTCTTAACCGAGCATTCGCTTACGTGAGCTTTCGCTTAATACAGTTCGACAAATAGCAATTTGCTCAATTAAGCATTCACTCAAGTGATACAGACCCCCTCCTCTGTAGGATGTTCAGGGGAGGTATCAGAAGAAAGGGGAAGTTCCTCAAGTGAAACTGTGTGGAGACTTACTGGAGCTGGTTGTTCCTGTGGACTAGGTCTGATGGACTCAGAGCTCACAGTCAATGAGGGAAAGGGGATAGGATCTGAAATATGAGGTGATGGCGCTCCTCTATGGAGAGGGAGAAACCCCTTTCTACCATCTTGAACATCAAGGGACCAGGGGAAACCCTTTTCTCCCTCTTTGGAACCAAAGCTTCCAAAGAAGGTAGGTCGGGGCCACCCCTGGATCTGACCCCCAAAGAGATAAATGGATCCAAGTTGTCCAGAGCTGAAGCTCTGAGAGGGAGGGATGAAGCCAACAAAATTAGAACTGAACTCAACCTTTGGGACCTGGCACTGACATCTTGGCTCTGAGACTTGTTCTGATCTGAGGGTATTGGAGCAGAAGCAGTCAGGGAAACCAGAGTGGAGGAAGGAGCTTTCTTTGGATCCAATGCCGAACCTCTCAGGAATTTTGAATCCTAGGACTCTGAAACTACATGTCGGATTGGAGAGGAAGAAATAATGAGCTTTGAAAGCACACTCATGGATCCAGCAGAGGATGAAGCTGGCAGAACCCTCATCTGGATCTGAGCTCTGAGGAATTTACTCATCATCCTATCCACATCCACCTCAAGCAAGCTTCTGGAAGACCTAGAGGATGCTGTGGAATAGGGTTGAAAATGTTTCTTTAGAGTATGGAATAACTACATGGGAAGGGAATGAGAAGTAGGTTTGACTGCGTACTCTGGAATACGGCTTCTGTGAGACGTTCTGGTTCTCAGATCTGAGGGCTTATGATTCGAAGAAGAAGTAGAAGGCAAAGGAGATATCACAATAGGAGACAATCCTTTTGGATTCAAAGAGAACTTTGGATCTGATGGAAGGCCAAGAGGTTTAGGATCTGAAGAGGTCGGATCTGAGATTTTTCTAACGTTTTCTATTGGCTCTAAGGAAGCCCTTGGGGACTTCAGAGGACACCTTTTCCGAGAATCTGGAGAAACAGATTTTGTTGTTTTAGAGGGGGTTTGAGCCCCAGAAGAAGCAGGAAGTAAACCTTTGATGATTAGCTTATTTCACCTGTTACCCACCTCCCTTGGATTAAAAGTAGAGCATACTGCACAGGCTGTGTAAGATGGTATGGTCCCAGACAATACACGCACTTCTTGTGGGCATCAGAATTTGGAATCTTATGCCTACAAGAAATGCACTTTTTAAATCTTGTTAGTTTCTTTGACATAACTACAGGAAAAGGAGGACTAACAACATCAACGATAACAGAATCTTTTTTTTTTTTTTGTTTTTTTACAGACACATAAAAAGGACAGTAATTAGACAAGAAATTGCCAGAAAAGGGTAATTATTAGAAAACAGCCTGGAAGGAAAGGGAAGGAGAAAACCGACTATGCATACCTCTCAACCTCTTAGACCAAGAAATCTGGATAAAGCCATAAATAAAAGTGGAACAAAGGGCTAAAAATAGGAACAATTCTTAAATATTGCTCTTACAAACTTATAAAGTTAATAGAATAGCAGGTTTTACATTATCGTGGATTTTCTGAATGGCGTGGAGTCTGAAACTCAAATGTCTGTCATTATTTTTTAACTTTAATCTTTAGTGAGTTGTCAGATAAAACAATTTTTTGAAAAATGGACCAAAAATAGGAGGCAAAAATCCAGACATTCTGTGAAAATCTGTACAGTTGAGAGGTATGCCTATGGTATTTAAAGAAAATACCAGTAAAATCAGGTAAAGGAAGGTACCAACAATGGTACAAAGACTACTAAGTACTTAATAAAAGGAAGGTTGACTAAAGGTCTAAGAAATCCCTAATGCCAGCGACCACTAAGAGGGAAGATGTAAGAATAAATTCTAAAGTTTATAGAAAAAAATTAGAGAAGTTTAGCAGTTAACAATAAGAAATAAATTTGCTTATAATGCTTGAGAGTGGAACCTATGTCTAACTACGATGGCAGCAAATGAGATTTGAGGCAATGGAGATTTAACAGACCATTATGGGTAAAGGGAGGAGCTCAAGAGCTAGATCTGAAGTCTGATGGACTCTGCTGAGTCAGATCTGAGGATCAGATCCCAACTCATTAGTGAGGAAGAATGAAAAGGACAACATCAGATTGTGCCAGGTAATTCAGTGACTAAGGCAAAGGTCACCAAAGCATAAACATACTTTACAAACCTGTTCAGTGCCCTAGACTCCTTGTTAGGGGATGGACAGAGGAACTCCTTGTTAGGGGATGGACAGAGGAACTCTGTTTGGCAAGTTCCTTTTTGGTGGCTGCCTCCACTACTATAGCATCTGCAGGAATACCCTTACTCTAGTACTGCCAGTCTTTGAGGGCTCCTAAAATTTTGTTTAGATGGCAGGGGATAAGCTCCACAGAATCCGGTTCCTTCCATGCCCATCAGGAGACAAGATCTATAAGGTCATCCACCAGGCAGTAATCCAAGGCATAAATGGGCCAGACCCAAAGGCTTCCAGAAACATAGACTCCTACTGGGAAGGGCTTTGGAAGGACCAACCACCTTTTTGGTGCAGGATCTCTAAAATGTCTCCAAAGGAGACATCCTCAGGTGGAGACCTAGGGGACCCTTCCCCCTCATCAAAATCAGTGTTCTCAGTTAAAGATTCCTGAGAGGAATCTGTCTCCTGTTGCACTTTCTCTCCTGTGTGCCTCTTCAGTGGGGTGTTCTGGAGAGGTTTTGTAAGAGACAGGGAGTTCCTTTACAGGAATTGTCTGGAAGCTCTTAGGGGCTGCCTGTCCCTGTGGAAAAGGGTGACAAGACTTACAGCTCAAATCCATTGAGGGACCAGGTATAGGATCTGAAGTGAAAGTAGAAGACTCCTTAGGATGGGAGAGCACCCTTTCCACTACCTCAAAGGCAGTGTCCAGGAGTGGTAGAAACCAACCTTAATGGAGCTGAAGCTCTTGGCTCAGCCAGTTATCCACCCCTCCCAGATCTCCCCTCTGAGGAGAGAATCAGACTAGAGGTGTCCACCACTGAGGCTATGAGGGGAAGCGATGGTTCAGAAAACCTTTGAGTCAAAGTCAACCCTCCAGATCCAGATCCAGTGCCAATGCGTTGGCAACAAGACTCGTCCTGCTCAGTAGGGACTGGAGCCGAATGGATCAGAGACAAATTCAGATCCGAAGAAGGTATCCTCAGATCCGACACTTCTCAACTCTGAGCACTCTCTGATCCAATGGGTCTAAAACTATGGTTCAGATTGTAGAAGGAGTTACTATGGGGTATAAAGGTAGCTGAAGGCTTACAGATCTGATGGGAGATGGAGACCGAGTTGGCAACACCCCCATATGGATTTGTGCTTTAAGAAATTTCATCCTGTCCACATCTGCTTCAGAAAGACTATGGGAGGAACTGAGTGAAGAAGTTGTGGAAGGACAACTGGATGACTTCCGAGTGGTCTCTGCAGAAATGAAGACCCAAGTCTGGGAGAGACAGGTTCTGGAGAAAATCTTACCTAACCACATAAGCTGTCAGATCAGAGGGTGTTGGACCTGACACTTTGGATTTTGGAGGGCAGCTCTGAACTTGGAGCAGGTGCAGAAGGCTCTGTTGGAGGATGCTTCCTATGTTCCTTCATCTCTGATGGCGTTTGTATTTTCAGCTGGGGTGTGATCCACAGAAGTAGAAGCAACAGAGGAGGAAGAAGCTGGTAAAAGACTCTTCAGGTCTAACATTCCTTCTATCACTGATAGCCCTTGAATTAAAGCCTGCACAGATCTCACATGCTACCTGTAAGTGGGAAGGGCCTAAACAATATACACAGTCCTTCTGGGCATCAGAATTTGGCATCTTATGGCCATAGGAAGTGCACTTCTTAAAACCTGTTGGCTTATCAGCCATAGCAAAAACCAAACGCTAACCAAAAGCAATGAAAGGGAAAAAAGCAGATAGGAACTCTGCCAGATATCAAGAAAGTATTTTTTTAGCAAGGAAAGATAAAGGGAAAAGATTAACTACCAAGAATGGTAGAAAGAAGACAAATGGTAGAAAGAAGACCTAGCACCAGCAATGGTACAAAAAGTTACCTAAACAGAAATCCAAAAGTAGGGAATAGTAAAGAGAGGAAGACTAAATAAAAAAAAGAAGTTATGTACCATAATGTTCCATGTGAGTTGTTCATCTCGCCTTCATTCTTACAGATGGTTCAGAGCTGATCCCTCGGCTCCGAGTCAGCCTTCTACAAAGCTCGAAGTCTTCAAAATAGCTCGAGGCCAAGTCCCTATCCCATGATGCACCTAGAGTTACCTCAGATATTGTTTGCTGCAAATAATAATACCATATGTCATTCTATCACTCCATAAGAGAAAAGTATGGAAGGGTTGAGCAACCAGGAAGGATCCAGCATCTCGGTCTTTTAAAAGCCCAGGAGGCGGTAGGTTGGAGGGAAGTAAGAATGAAGGAGAGATGAACAACTCACATGGAACGTTACTTCTTTATGTGAAGTTGTTATATCTTGCCGTTCATTCTTACAGATGGGTAGCATCCCAAGCACCATCTATCTCGGGTGGCTTACAGGAGTATGTTCTTCAGGACAGTAGACCCAAAAGATGCCCTGTCCCTGGGGGCCCTGTCAACTTTGTAATGAGTGATAAAGGTATGAGGTCTTGACCAAGTGGCTGCTGCACAAATGTTATTAATAGGCAGTCTGGCAAAAAAGGCAGAGGATGTAGAAACTGCTCTGGTTGAGTGAGCTTTAATTTTTTTATTGTAAGGGCATATTGGCAGCTGAATAAGCAGATGTGATACAACCAGATAACCATTTGGACAGAGTTGTTTTAGCCACTGACATACCTTTCCTGGAGTCTGAAAAGGAAACAAAAAGCTGTTCTGATTTCCTAAAATCTTTTGTTCTATCCAGGTAAAATCTGAGCTGTCTGTGAACATCAAGTTTGTGAGCATGTATACTAGATTGTTGGAGTGATTGGGGAAGAAAACTGGCAAATCAATAATTTGGTTAAGATTAGTTTCAGTGCAAACCTTAAGCAAACAGGAGGGGTTTGTTTGAAGTGAGAGTGTCAGCATGGAAAATCAGGTAAGGAGGCTTAATGGACAAGGCTTGGCGCTCTGACACTCTGCGAGCAGAAGTAATATCTACTATAAAGATAGTCTTCCATGACAGAAATTTGAGGTCACATAAGGAAGCTGGTTCAACTGGAGGAAGAATAATGCGGCAAAGCATAACATTTAGCTTCCATGGGGAATAGGGAGATTTCACAGGCGGTCTGAGATGGAAAGTCCCTTTGAGAAAGGCTTTGGATAATTTGTGTCACATAATATTCAACCCTTCGAATCCAAGATGAAAATTAGAAATGGCAGCAAGCTGAACAAGAACAGTTGCTGCTGCAGCTCCTTTGTTGAAAATCATGGTCAAGAACTCTAAAATGGAGGCCATAGGGGCTTGGTAAGGATCAATATCATTTTTAGAGGCCCATATAGAAAATTGTTTCCATTTGCTAAGGTATGGCTTCCTTGTAGAAGATTTATGAGAAAATAGGAGAATTTGCTTAGTCTCATTGGAAAGGTTATGGAACCTCGCTATGATGGGAATTGGAGCAGCCAAGCTGTCAGCTTCAGGGACTGAAGAGAGGGATGAAGTTCCCCCGACGAGTGTGTCAGAAGGTCCGGAACTGGGTCCAGAATCCAAGGGTCCTCCAAAAGATGAAGTCTAAGGAAGGGGAACTAAAGCTGATGAGGCCAATGAGGGGCTATTAGAATGACGGTCCTTCCCAGAGTTTTTGCTTTCTATAGAACCTTGGATATTAACGGGATTGGTGGAAATGCATAGAGGAGACCCTGAGGCCAATCGTGAATGAGTGCATCCCTCGGGGCTTTTCCCAGACAGGGAATCAAGGCAAAGTAGCTTCTGCATTTCATGCTCATGTGATTGGCAAAAAGGTCACAGCAAGGCTGGCCCCACCTGCAGAATATCCTGTCCGCTATTTCTTTCTTGAGGGACCACTCATGGGGCAACAAAATTGCTCTGCTCAGCTTGTCTGCTATCACGTTGGATTTCCCCGGGATGTGCATTGCTAACAAAGCGCTGAGTGGATATAGCCCACTGCCATACTCTTAGGGCCGCGCGACAAAGGGGATATCACCTGGTTCCTCCTTGTTTGTTCAAGTATAAGACCACTGACATGTTGTCTGTCTGAATCGCAATCGTACCCAGAGGGAGAGAGTCCAGGAAGTACTGCAATGCCAAAAGTACTGCTCTCATCTCCAGGACATTGATATGCAGATGTGTCTCTTGATCGATCCATGTGCCTTGGGCTGTCCTTCCCTGAAAATCCCCCCCACTTTATCAGGGAAGCGTCCATGGTCACTGTGGCTGCTGGTGGGGGTAAAACAAAGGGACGTCCTATTGTGACGAAGTGAGGTCAACCACCGCTGAAGATTCTTTTTGCAAGAGTTTGTGATCATTATCAGGTGAGACATGGGAAGCTCTTGGTAAGACAAGGTGAGTGAACAACAGCGACTGCAGTATCCACATGTGCATATGACCCAGCGGTATGGCCAGAATTGCAGCTGCCATCATACCCAACAACTTTAGAACTTCTGATGCTGGAGCCTTGTTTTTGGATATCAGAATGCGGACCTGCTGACGGATTAGTAAGACTCTTTCTACTGGAAGTCTTAGTGTGGTGGTGGTGGTGTCCAGTTCTGCTCCGATAAAAACGGTATGTTGCGATGGCAACAAGGCAGATTTTTCTGAGTTTATTGCAATGCCCAGCTGGCTGCAAAGGGACAGAGTGGAGTCTCTGGCTTGAATGAGTTGATGCCTGGCAGTGGCGGTGAGGAGCCAATTGTCTAGGTACGGAAACACCTGGAATCCTAAACGTCCCATTTGGTGAACACTCTAGGGGCTGTAGTGAGACCAAAGGGCAGGGATTGAAACTGGTAATGATTGGCTCCCAGCTGGAACAGCAGATGATTCCTGGATGGTCTGGCCATTTTTATGTCATAGTATGCATCCTGGAGATCTACTGACCACACCCAATTGTCTTTCCCTAAGAAGGGAAGTATCAACTGAAGCGTGACCATCTGAAACATCTCTTTTGATAGATTTGTTTAGCCTACTGAGGTCCAATATAGGTCTCCAGTCCCCTGTCTTTTTTGGAACTAAAAAGAATCTTGAGTAAGTTCCGGATCCTGTCTGGTCTGCTGGGACTGGTTGGATGACTCTTTCTTAGCAACATTTGGACCTCTACTGTTGCCTGTTCCCTGTAACTGGGTGGAACGTCTGGGATTTTCCTAGTCGGTGGAGGGGGTGTGGTGGAAGGAATGAAGTATCCTCTGGTAATTATACTTTGTACCCAGTCATCTTTTGTTATTTTGAGCCAGGTGTCTGGATACAAAGATAAGTGACCCCTGACTGCCTCCAGAGTAGGACAGTCGGGCCTCCTTTTAAGAGCACTGATACGGCTTCCCAAAGAAGTGATCTCTGTTGCCCTGGTTTTGTGGACCCCCTCTGCCACGAGGACAGTGACTTCCATTATTGCCCCCTCCTCTGCCCCTGGAGGGGGTTCACCACGTGTGTCCTGAAAGGCTCCTTGGGCTTTTTGGAACCACATTTTCCCTCCCCTTTGACCCTTGAGGTAGGGTCTGGTAGGGGTGGAAAAACTGACTGACGGCAGACACAGTCTTTCCTTCCTGCTCACACCTGGTCAGAGTTTCCTTAACTTTGGGCCCGAAAAGGGATGAGCCATCAAAAGGGGTATTAACAAAGGATGACTTGAAGGGCTCCATGAAGGAACACAAGCACATCCAGGAGTGTCTCCCTAAGAGCAACTCCTGTACCCACTGCCCTGCTCGTTCCATCAGCTGCATATGAAATAAGGTGCATGGACAAGTTAACAATGGAGTTGAAGGTAGCAAGCTGGGAGGCAACTTTGTCTGTAGCTCCTGCAGCTACTATACCCTGTAGAGTATCTCCCAGCTCTTTAAGGAGACCTCTTTGCAGTCTTGTGAAATGGGTTAGGAGTTGAGTGAAAGGAGTGCAAAAGTCGCTGAACTATAAGTGCATTTCCCATATCTATCCATGATCCTGGAATCTCTGTTAGGAGGACAGATAGAAGAGGAAGGTTCTGAAATTTCTTTTGGTGGCTGCCACCACCACCATGGCATCTACTGGCACACCCTTGGTCAGGAAGGATTTGTCTTGGGGAGCAGATATGAATTTATTAGGCCTCTGAGGGACAGGCTCCATAGTGTGCAGAGACTCCCACACCCTTCGTGAGACAAGCTGCATAAGCTCATCAAAAGGCGGAGACACCCAAGAGGTGGAGGGCTGAGACCCAAAAGCCTTCAGGAGAACTGACTCATCTTCCATAGGGTTTGTGGACTTGCAGTCACCCTTCTAAGGATTTCTAGTTTCTCAGCAAGTGAGATATCCTCAGAGGGGGACCGTGGGGACCCTTCTGATCCATCCAAGTCAGTATTAGATGTTAGGGAATCTTGTGGGGAGTCTAGATGTTTCCTCTTACCAACTCTCTTCCTGGGGACCTCATCAGTGGGAGCTTCTGGTGAGGTCTTGGAAGAGCATGAGCCACACAATAGGGCTTCCTGAGGCTCTGGGTCTCTACGTTTGGTCAAGACCTGTGAAGCAGAAGCAGACACAGGCGCTTTAGGGGAGGAAGAAGCTAGACCTGCTCTCCTCATGGCTTCAAAGACACCTCTGCTCCAATGCAAAGGGACCAACGAATCTGAGGAAACAGTCAATACCCTGGGCACTGGGAAAGTGGGCTCCGAGCCAGAGGTTGGAACAGAGCTCATCCGAGCCGAAGCTCCAAGAGGCAGGTTTGACTATCCTCCTCGGACCCGACCAAAGAGTGTCGGCTCCTAGAGTCCTCCATCGGCACTGAGGACATCAGAGTAAATGGAGCCGAAGACACTGGAGCAGGTGTCAGCTCTGAAGGCTCCATGATTAACAAGTCCAACTCCTCCAGCTCTGAAGGACCGGTATGGCTCAGAGGAGGAAGAGTTAAAGCTGGCATAAGGGTCTTCGGCTCCAAAGCCGCTTGGGTCAGAGCCGATAAAAATTTTGCAAAGGCCGGTGCCTGTAAAAGCTTCTGTACTACACGATCCACATCCAGATCAGAGAGGCTAATGGAAGACCGAGATGAATGGATCGAAGGTGGTAATGAATGTAATGAAGATTTTGGAATTTCAGATACCGGTTCCAAAACTGGGGACCGGCTCCGAAAAGATTAAGACAGTCGGCTTCGAAACCTGTGGAGCCGATGTCAGACTTTTTTGATTTTTTTGATTCAGTGGACGTCTTGGGAGACTTTGAGGACTTACTGGAACCATCCTGTTCACTCAAAGCCTCCAGGAAAGAAGGTTTCAGTAAACCCCTATCAATAAGCTTCCTTTTTCTCTCCTGGAGAGCACCAGAAGAAAAGGAATGGCATATGGAGTAGGTTTCTTGCAAATGTAATGCTCCTAAACAATAAACACAATTGACATGACCGTCAGTGACAGACATTTTCTGCCCACATTTAGGGCATTTTTTAAACCCTGACTTAGGGTGTTTGTCTTTATCAGCCACTGACAAAAGTTTAGACACACCCAACAACAATCAAATATATCAATAAGCCTTCTAAGAAAAACAGGCTAAATATAAAGACACAAGCTCTTCAAACTAAGGCTAACAAGTCACATGCACACACACTATTTATCTAAGCAGATAATCAAGTAGTGACAAAAGTCACTATCTAAATGCAAACAACCAAGCTATACACTAATAAAGTTAACTCCAATAACTATAAAGCTGTGGCAAAACATCACTATCTAAGCAAACAATATTAAATACTAACTATTTCTAAGAAAAAAGTGACAGAAAGCTACTGTTAAAATGATTTTTTTACTCAGAACTTTAAATAGGCCTAAGAAAAAAATGAGGCCAAATATTAAGCTATGAAAAGGGCACACAAGGGAAAGGGAAACTACAGAGAAAGCTGTAAGAGCGTGACTAACTATTTTTAGAAGAAAATACCAATATTTGAAATATAACAAAAAGTAAGGTTTTTACTTGCCCGAGCTAGCAAGAACCTCTGATCTGTTGCAGCGGCAAACTAGATCTGAGGTAACTCTAGGTGCATCATGGGATAGGGACTTGGCCTCAAGCTATTTGAAGACCTTGAGCTTTGTAGTAGGCCAACTTGGAGCTGAGGGATCGGCTCCGAACCATCTGTAAGAATGTACGGCGAGATAGAACTTCACATTATATATTAAATGTAAGAAAATAGAAAGAAAAAAAAATTGTACCTACTCACAAAAAGTACAGTTTTGTACCTACCATAAATGTAGATGTTCGAGTGTATACCCTGCTGCAGTCGGCCTGAATTCCAAAGTCTTGGTTCAGCGTCAGTTGCTGTCGCTTCTTCCCTGACGTCAATGCGCCAGGGGTATATAACAGGCATCCGACGACATTTTCTTCAGTTTTTCTTGCCCCTGATGTCAGGTGCCCCCCCCCCCAAAAGGGGTTTCTCTACGAACTAACCCCTCCTTTATGCCAAAGGTGGTATCCAGTGTGGCTCTAAATCAAACCATCCATTTACCCACCTTCTTCCCAAATCCACAGAACAAAGGAGAAAGACTTCTGCACTCCTTGGGCATTCGCAGGCAACTACGTTACTACTTGGACAAAACTAAGGTTTTCAGAAAATCTGACCATCTTTTTGTATCCTATGCGACAGCATCACAAGGAAGCTATCTCAAAACAGACCATTTCCAAATGGATAGGGCATTGCATACGTTTTTGCTACACCCATCATGGAAAACCAGTTCCTGCTAGCATAAGGCCCCACTCCACCAGGGCAGCAGCTACATCTATAGCCTTCCTCAGGGGGGTGCCAACCAAGGATATTCTGGAAGCTGCAACTTGGAGTTCAGTACACACCTTCACCAAACACTATCACTTACCACTTTAAGACCAGAGCTGGCTTCGCCACTGCAGTTTTGCAGGGCCTTCTAGCCTCCTCTACCCTGTTTGACTCCACCTCCCATCCTTAGCTTTGGGATTCAACCCAAGTGTGATGACTGCAGCAGAGTAACATGATGAACATAGTACAGTTTTGTACCTACCATAAATGTAGATGTTAGAGTGTATACCCTGCTGCAGTCCAGGTTACCCTCCCTCCCTCCATCCCCTCTGACCTAACTGAAACCTTTCAATACCTTAAAATCTGATACAACCTTTGTGGTGTATTTTCTTATAGCTGGAGGGATGTTTTGTTTGTGCTAAACTTTTATTATTGGTACTATTTACTGACCACCTTTTGGGGGGGGGGGCACCTGACATCAGGGGCAAGAAAAACTGAAGAAAATGGCGTTGGATGCCTGTTATATACCCCTGGCGCATTGACGTCAGGGAAGAAGCGACAGCAACTGACGCTGGACCAAGACTTTGGAATTCAGGCCGACTGCGGGACTGCCTGACGACAGGATAACCCAAGTGTGATGACTGCAGCAGGGTAACACGATGAACATCCTAGTAAGGCACCCTAGAGCTGGAAAGAATGCAATCTTGACCAAATCGTTAGAGAGGCAAATGTGATCAGAGGTAATCTGGCAAGTTAGGGGCATTATCCGTCAAAAAAGAAGGTTGACGGTTGGATCCAAGAATCTAAGTAGAGTGGCCGAGTCAGATCTAAGACCCTGAATATCTGGATGAATGATTCCTGAAGGGTGCAATAGTCAGTCTGGACTGGGGTCTAGTGTTCAAGGTGGACATCAAAGATGAGACCATAGGAATGGGAATTAGATCTGCTGAGGTCAGAAGGGAGCAATGAGAATTATCTTCTTCAACTGTTCATTGAGGAATGAATGAAAATGACATCAGATCAATATTTAAATCTCAAAGAGGAGCAGGATCCTTTAACAGATGTCTAAGTAAATGTTCCTCTGAGAAAGGTTTTGCAATGCTTGGAAGATAAAGTTGAATTATTTACTTATATATGAAAATTAGAAATGGCTGCTAATTCTTACAGTTGAGGTGCTAGCCTCATATTGAAAACTGTAGCTAAAAAGTCAAGAAACTAGAAATCAGAGCTGAAAAAGGATCTACATTCTTTTTATGTGCCTGATAAATCTTTTCCATTTACTTTTGTAAACTTTTCTAGTGGAAGCTTTTTTGGGGGGGGAGATAAAATAATCTGATGGACAGGTGAGGAAAGTCTGGACTGTCTAGCATTTAATGTAATTGGAGAAACTATGCAGTCAGTTTGAGGCCTGAAATGTGTGGATGAGTCATGACTGTAAGGTGAGGCAGTAAATATGGAATTGGACCCAGAATTCAAGGTGGGTGTAAAAAATGAGGCCAAAGGAAGATAACTCAGATCTGACAAGGTCAGTAAGGTGTAATGAGGATAACTGTGCTCTTCAGCTGAGATGCTTTCTGGAGGTATTTGGGAATGAGTGATATTGGGGGGTAAGCATAAAGGAGACCAGAGGGCCAAATATGAAGTAGAGTGTCTCTTGAGGACTCCCCACTTGAGGGATGAGGGCAAAGAACCTGCTGCACTTGTTGAGGGGAGATGCAAACAGACTGCAGCGTTGCTGGACCCATTGATGGAAAATCCTCTCCACCAATTTCATGTTGTGAGACCTTTCATGAGGCATTAGAATAGACCTACTTAATTTGTCTGCAATCATGTTGGACTTCCCTGGATGTGCATCGCTGTCAGAAAGCGATTTAATTAGAGTGCCCACTGCCATACTCTCTTAGCTTCTTGAGAAACAGGGTAAGATCTGGTTCTTCCATGTTTGTTGATGCAGCAGACAACTAACATATTGTCTGTCTGAATCACAATAGTCACAGTTTGGAGAGCGTCTTGGAAGGCCTGCAATGCTAGGAGGACCCCTCTCACTTCCAGGACATTGATATGCATGTTGGCCTCTTTGGGGGACCATGTGTCGGACTATCCTTCCCAAGAATTGTCCCCCATCTGATCTGAGAAGCATCCATGGTCACTGTGACCTTGGGTTGAGGGAGAACAAAGGGATGGCCTTCTTGTATTTAAATGGAATGGATCCACCACAGAAGGTAATCTTTGCAAGCTTGCATTATTTTGACATGATTGTATACTGGTTGTTGGAGAACACACCACTGAGTTGCGAGTGTCAACTGAAGGATTATCATATGGTGCCTTACCATCAGTACTAGAGTGACTGCTGCTGACATGGATCCCAATGCTTGGAGGATCTGATGAGCTGAAAGAGAAGAACCTTGAATATTCTTTTTGAACTGTGAACTGAACTGTTTGAAACCAGGACAGAGGGAGAGAAGCTATTTGAGTCAGCATATTGAACAGAGCACTGATGAGTTCTAATATCTGAGTTGGTTTGAGGTGAGATTTTTTGTAATTGACAGAAATTCTCAGATGAGAGCATAGCTGGAATAAGTAGTCTTGAGTTTGAATTAGATGATGCCTGGTCAGACAGGTAATGAGCCAGCTATCCAGATATGGAAACATCCTGAATCCCTAGACTCTCAAGTGAGCTGCAACTACTGCCATACACTTGGTAAACACCCTGGGGGCTGTGGTAAGACCAAAGGGTAGTGCTCTGAATTAGTAGTGACTGGCTCCCATCTGGAAGCGTAGATATCTCCTGGACCATCTGTTCATTTTTATACGGTAGTACACATCGTGAAGATCAGTCAAGCACATCCAGTCAACCTTGTGCAGAAAAGGCAAAATGGACTGAACTGCAACAATTCAGAAATTTTTACAGCGAACTGATCAATTTAGTTTACCGAGATCCAAGACTGGTTTCTGTTCTCCTGTTTTCTTTGGCACAAAAAAGAATCTTGAATAAGTTCTGGACACTTTCTGGTCTGAGGGACCTCTTGGATGACTTTTCTAGTAGCCTGTTTATTTGTAGTGCTGCTGCTTTCCTCTGATTGGGTGGAACATCAGGGATTTTGTTTAATACTAGCAGGGGGTGGATGGGAAAATTGTATTATATAACCTCTGGTTATAATCCTTGGCACACATGAATCTTTTGTAATTTCTAGCTAGGCTCTCTGGTAGAGGGATAACCAACCCCCGACTGCCTCCAGAGATGGGCAGTCAGGCCTCTTTTCTGGAGTGCTGATAGGATCCCTCAGAGAAAGTATCCCTAGATTTATGGTTATGCAGACCACCTCTGTCACGGAAATGATGTCTTCCATTACAGTTCCCCTTTCTGCCCCTTGGGGAACTGTCTCTCTGTGGATCTTTGAAGGGGCCCTGAGATTTCTTTGAACCACATTTTCTGTCTATCTCATTGGTTCCTAGAAAAGGTCCTGTGAGGAGTAAAAAAACATACGACCAGAGTAGACAGGGTTTTTCCTTCCTGCTCACATTTAGAGAATATATCTTTAACTTTGGGGCCAAATAAGGAACTTCTGTCAAAAGAAACATCAACAAAGGAACATTCGAAGGGTTCCACAATGTCACACAAGCACGTTCAGGCATGTCTTCTGATGGAAATGTCTGAACCTACTGCCCATTAGGTACCTTCAGCCACATGGGAGATATGTCTCATGAATGAGCTTGAAATGGACTGAAGGGTAGCCAACTGTGAGGAAATAGTGCTCTCTACTTCAGAGGATGTCGTCCTAGAAAGGGATTCTGAAATCTCTTTAATCAAATTTATTTATTTATTTTACATTTGTTAACCGGGGGTGTCTGAGCCAAAAAGGCCCTTTTTCAGCAGAGGCCTGAGGAGAAAAGCTCCACAAAGAAAAATTACAGACACATTTAGTTATATAGGCATGATCAGTATACACACAAATTACAAGAGGCATGTTTTTACAGTGGTATGCGGCACATACAGTTACAGTGGAGAGAACAAACAAAGAAATATTAATTTTAAAAATAAAGGTAATTAATAGATTTGTGGTGTATAGCTGAAATTTGGAACATAGTAGAATACATATGTAGTTCACAGGTACAGTACATACATTGTAGATTAGCCAGTGTTAAGACTGAAAACTATCATCAAGTGCTCTAGATTTAGTATGTATACGTTATCCGCTTTCACTAGCCTGGGGAGCAATCATGGCACTGCCAACTTTGCTTGAGATGTTGCCTGATGAGGTCTTTGAAGGAAGCTTTGGATGATGTGTTTTGAATGCTATTAGGGACAGAGTTCCATTTTTTAGCCACTGAACTACTATATAGTGCATCTCCAAAGCTACTGTAGCTGTTGGTGACTTCTAGTAGTAGTTTGCTTGATGATCTAAGAGGCCTTTTGGCCGAGTGATGTTGTACTAGGTTTTTGAGGGCAGGACACTTATTGGGGAGGTAACAGATAGAATGACAGAGGCAGAGCTGATTGTAGGTTAGGAAGTTCAAGCAAGTGGAGCTGTCTCAAAAGCAGTACAGTGATGAGTTCTATATCAGCAATTTGCAGCAAAGCGGGCAATTCTGTTATAGCAGGCTTCCATTTTGCTTAGTTCAGTTTTGTTGAGATTAGTCAGAATGGGAGATGCATAGAGTAGGGTGGATAGAAGTTGGGAGCGAGCAATGGCTGATCTTGTGTTGTTGGTAAGAAATGGTTTGATACGGTAGAGTGACCCCAGTTTGGCATGTACTTTTTTAATAGTTAAGTTGAGATGACTATCAAATTTTAGGTGGGAGTCTATGGTTATTCCCAATAGCTTAGCCTGTGCCACTGGAGCAATTGGAGTAGCATTTGTGGAGTAGATAGTGAATTGACTGTTAGTGTTTTTGTTAATTTTGGTTATAATCATAAGCTGAGTTTTCTTTGGATTGAGGATAAGTTGGGCTTTGGTAAGGTAGTTTTCAACATCAGAGAATGCTAGTTGAGTTGTTTGCAGGAGGGTGGGAATGTTTTGTGCAGCACAGATTAAGGTAGTGTCATCAGCATACTAAATTATAGATGCATGCTGTGTGGAGGTATGGAGGTCATTTGTGAAGACTGTGAATAGTAGTGGTCCTAAGACAGAACCCTGTGGGACTCCTATAGTTATGGGCAGCTGAGGAGAGAGAATTTTCCCATTTCACAGCTTGGTACCTGTCAGTTAAGCAGCTTTGGAACCAGGTAAGAGTGGAATTTGATAGATGATATTGGTTTAGTTTGTTTAGCAGGATTTGGTGTGAGACTGTGTCAAATGCTTTGGACATATCCAAAAAATGAGTAGACACTTGTAGGCCTTCATTTTTGAGATTATTTACTGTGTCTGTGAAGCAGGGCTATAGTGGTACTATGGGCAGGTCTGAAAATATGCTGAGTAGGTGACAGGATGTTGCTGTCTAGGAGATAGTTTAGCATCTGGGTATGGATGCATTTTTCTAGGATTTTGGCCAGGGGGGAGAGTAAAGCAATGGGTCTGTAGTTAAGTTCAGTGGAGGTCCCGCCTTTATGTATGGGTGTAACATAGGATATTTTCCAGAGTTTGGGCACATAGTTTTCAACAATTGATCTGTTTATGAGAGTGGAGACTGGGATAGCAATAGCATTTGCTGTGAGTTTCAAGAAATAGCTGGGGAGTAGGTTGGCTGCTGTTGATGAGGTTTTTAGTTTGGAGAGCATGCTTTTGATTGAAGTGGTGGAAACTGTTTTGAGGGTAAAGCTTGTATTAGTGTTATTTGTGTTGGGGGGGGGGTAGTGAGGAAGGAACTGTCCTGTGATACCAAGGATTGAATTGAGTTTACAAAGTGGGAGTTGAATTGTGTTTCGATGGGAACTTTAGTGTCAGGGGTGGTTGGTTTGGGGGTAGCCTTTTGGGTGGATTTTAGTAGCTGGTTTAAATTTTTCCAAACTTTTGCAGGTTGTGTTGGTATTTATTTTGTAATGTTGTGCAGTTGGATTTTATGTCAAGCCTAATGCATTTTTTTGCATGGTTGTGCAGTTCTTGGTACTTAGGCTTTGTGTTTCTTTGTTTTTTTGATAGTAAATCCAGGCAGTGTCTCTGGACTTGAGGATTTGTTTGGTTTCTTTACTGAACCAGGGGTTTGTAGAGGTTCTAACCTTGATTTTGCACAATGGAGCGACAGTGTTTAGGTATTGTAGAAATATTTTGCTGAAATATGCTACAGCCTGGTCAAGTAGCAGGGTATTTAGGGGGGGGGTCCAGTCACAGTTACAGAGTAAAGTGTTGAGGACCTCAGGAGAGAATTTTTTTTGTGTTTCTAGTGGATATATAGTTAGTTGTTTTGCATATGCTTGTTCTACTACGTATAAAGTATATTATGTTGTGGTCACTTAAGGTGTCTGGGAGAACGCCCGTGTGAGGGTACAATGTGGGATTGTTAGGACCCAGTCAAGGATGGATTCCCTTTTAGATTTTTTATCACATCCAGTTGGAATTTGGACTAGCTGCTGGTAGCCATGGAGATTTATTAGATTACTTGGTGGTTCTGATATATAGGTGAACCAATCTAGGTTGAAGTCCCCCAGAATAAGGGTTTCTTGCGAGTATGTGGAAGAACACCAGGATAAGAAGTCTTCAAGGCTAGCAGGTGTATTACCAGGTGGAATACAGATTATAATTGTGGTGATGACCTTTTTAGGGTGAAGTTGAAGTTGTGAGATAAGTATGTCCCAATTATTTGGGGAGGGGTAGGAGTTTGGTAATTGATAGACAGTTAAGTTGGACTTGTACAGTAAGGCAGTTCCACCCCCTTTACGAAGTGGTCTGTCTTGTCTAATGATATTGTAGCCAGTAGGGAGAACTTCTGAGTTAGCTATGTTTTTATTTAGCCAGGTTTCTGTTAAAGCAACTATGTCTGGGGAGTAGTGTGCTATTGTGGCCTGGAGTTCAGGTATTTTATTTTTGATACTTCTAATATTAATATTTAGCATTAAAAGATGGATGGTTTTGCTGCTGTTGTTGATTTGCCCAGGGATGAAGAAAGTGGGGGTGTTATGTTCTGACATTTGTGTTGGAGCAGTTTGTGTTGGACAGGATGGATTTGGGCCTGGGTTGGGGTGGATATCCCCACTTATGGTGAGCCTGGAGTTAAAATGGTTATACAGATGTTGGAGTTTGGTGAGGAGTGTGAGAAAGTATTGTGTTTTTTTGGAGTAGGAATGAGAGCATATGTGTTTAGTTCTGAATTGGTCCGTTATGTAGTTCTTGAATAACTGTGGGAAGATATATGTGTGGTGTCTGCATACGAGAGTGCATAATGTAGTGTTATGCTACTAAGTTTAGGGATATTGTTAGAGAGATAACTTGTGTTGTAAAGAATTATGAGAAGACAGACTAGACTTACTTGTGTGATAGCCATGGTTATAAAGTTTATGTTGTTTCTAGGTGGGGGGTCTGAATAGGAATTATAGGGTTGCACTATATGTGGATGGGGAAGTAGTGTGGGTGATGTAAACAATGCCTAGTGGGAATGAGAGTGACTGGGAGTATTGTGTGGAGCAGGTTGGTGTGGTATAATGTGATATGACTTGAGGAGCTGTGATTGGTGGAGGTGATGTGAGGGTGAGTTGTGGGTGTGGCTGTGATTACTATAAATGTAGAGGTAGTGGGGGCGGGAGGGAATAGGGGGCAGGGCAAGGGAGCGGAGAGAGCCCGAGCGTTAGCATGGGCGAAGGGAGTGGGGCAGAGCCAACCAAGACAAGAGAAAAAAAAGAAAGTATTACTTTACAAATCTGAACACTTTAAACAAATTCCTGAGGTCTAATGGCTTACCGGCAAGCAGAATGTAATTGCTGAAGAGCACTTGTGTCCTGGTGGGAGACTAGAAATTTAAAGATGGCTCCATGCTCAGCAGGATTCTAATATAGACTTTGTATTGGGGGAGGGAGATAGCACAAGGGGTGTAAACCAGGTGGAATGCAAAGAAGCCAGAGAGGCAATCAGTGGAAATCAGTGAAGGCCTCAGAGGGGTTAAGTAATAATTCAAACTACCTGTAAAGTGAAGGAGAGAAGAGACAGCAATGTTTATTAAGGTTGGGAGTGTGTCTTTACATCGACTTGCTGATTAGTAACCAGTTTGTGCACAGATTAGAGTAGGGAGATACATTAGCAATGAAGGGGAATGTACAGAGATGCAAATAAACAGGTGGGCCTCCAAGTGATACAAACTAAGGCAGAAAGCACTGAGAGGGCTGCTTGATGGTTAATTTAGTCACAGGGATGTGAATTAAATGTTTACTGTCTATTGGACAGTTAGGATTACTGTACTAGCGGGGGTGGGGAGGACACAAGGCTACAACAGTCAGTTTTATTAGCAAGCTGAGAACTAAGAAATATTGCTAATGTAATAGCTTCACTCTTACATACAAGTAGAATGCCTGGGTAGACTGACCCTGCACTTGAGGCTCAGAATGTATATCCTTGTTTAGTTTGCAGTACTGATTCCTTCTTATACTGTATGGGTGGAGTGATAGCCGCAGACAGCAGATTTGCTTGAGTGTGCTCGGCAAGCATAATGTAATTGCTGAAGAGCACTTGTGTCCTGGTGGGAGACTAGAAATTTAAAGATCCCGCTGAAGTCTCATAAAATGTGCCAAAAAATTCAGTGACCTAAGAGCAAAGATTGCTGAAGCATAGACATACTTCTCAAATCTGGGAGCTGAACAGAGGAACTTAGTTCTGCCAGATCCTTCTTAGTAGATGCCACTAAAATGATGGCATCAATGGGTACTCTCTTACTCTAATATTTTCTATCCTAGGGTGGTACCAGGATCCTATCTGGTCTCTTAGGGACAGGCTCTATCATGTCAGACTCCTTGCATGCCCATTGAGATATCAAATTAATGAGCTCATTAGCAGGCGAAGTCACCCAGGAGGTAGATGGACCAGCACCAAAGGTCTCCAGGAATACATACTCCTCTTGGGAAGGGTATCAGGATACCAACCAACTCTCTGTTTCAGGAATTCTAAGATGTCTCCAAATGAGATGTCATAGTGTGATGATCTGGGGAACCTTTCCCCTTCATCAAAGTCAGTGTCCTCTGTGACAAACTCTTACTGAGAGTAT